>NC_046169.1:34783767-34901267 GCF_011064425.1 Rattus rattus
TAGGCAGCAGTGGTGGGGACAGACCGCCTGACAGGTAGGCACTTCCTAACCATACTTAGGAAGATAATATTAGGCCTGTGCAACCCCTCATTTCTGCAGCTGACTTTTGGTGTCTCCGAAAATCCTGGTCCAAGATGACTTATTGGAGAGGGCCTGCCTGAATCATTCAAGTTTCCATTCTAATGTTACCCAGAAACCACTGGCTGGAACGGGTCTTTCTCACTTCTCTGGGTTGACTAACAAGAAAAAGAAAAGATTTTTGTAATTTTATTTTACCTCTGTGAGTGTTTGCCTGCATGTGTGTATATGAAGTACGTGTGTAGAGGCCAGAAGAGAATGTTGAAATCTCTGGAACTGGGTGGAGTTATAGATGACCTATACTGCATGAAAGAGAGAGATAAATATATATTCTGGAATGCTGGAGGGCTGTAAAAGGTGAGTGCTTCCTGGGTTTGTTGGCATGGAAAACCCCCTTCATATAGAAGTGTCACAGGCAGGGAGTCAGAGACGTGTGTTCTATGTAGCTCCTGGTTTCATATTTAGTAGATTGTAACTAAGAATGGTTTTCCATATTTTTTAATGATTATAGGGAAAGTACCATAAGAGTGTTTCAAGATTCAAAGAAAGTATACGACAATAAAATTTCAGTGTTTGAAAAAATGATTCAAGTGTTCTTGGATCCCAGCCAGACTCACTCTCTTGGGCAACTTTGAGCTACCACAGCAGCAGCGCCCTACCGTGATCAAGAGCAGACACACCGAAGACGCTGATGGCCTTTGCAGAAAAAAAGAATACCGGCATGTACGTCAAAGACAGCACAGGAGAGAACACATTTTAGTTAACTGTGTGCCCGTGTGTGGGTATGGCACATGGGTACATTGCCTGCAGAGGCCAGAGAGGGCGTTGGATCCTCTGAAATAGGATCAAACCCACGTCCTCTGAAGGAGTAGCCATTGCTCTTAACTGCTGAGCCATTTCTCCAGCCACACAACTTCTATTTTCCATACTGCTAACTAGTAGCAGGCTTTTTCACGTTGGGTTGTTGTGGCTTCAGAGTGGGTTAAACACCAGGCCTTTGAAGATCTTGGTAAGCACTCTAGCACTAAAGTATATGCCAGTCCTGTTATTAATATTTGTTTACTTATTTTTATTATATTTACTTATCTATTATATGTGTATGTGTTTGTGTGTAGATGTGTGTCTAGTGTGTGGATATATGTGTGTGCATGTGTGTGTATATGTTTAGGTGTTTGTAGATGTGTGTGCGCATGCGCATTGTGTGTGTGCATGTGTGTGCATGTGTGTGTATATGTGTATGCGTGTGCATGTGTGTATATGTGTATGTGTTTGTGTGTACATGTGTAGATGTGTGTGTAGTGTGTGCATTGTGTGTATGTGTGTGTGCAGTGATGGTGTGTGTGTAGCGTGTGTGTGTGTATGTGTATGTGTGTGTGTGTGTGTGTAGATGTGTGTGTGTAGTGTGTGCATTGTGTGTATGTGTGTGTGCATGTGTGTGTATATGTGTATGCGTGTGCATGTGTGTATATGTGTATGTGTTTGTGTGTAGATGTGTAGATGTGTGTGTGTGTAGTGTGTGCATTGTGTGTATGTGTGTGTGCATGTGTGTGTATATGTGTATGTGTGTGCATGTGTGTGTATGTGTATGTGTGTGTATGTGTGTGTATGTGTATGTGTGTGTGCACATGTGGAGGTCAGAGGAGCATTAGCAGGTGTCTGTTCTCTCCCTTTATATCATGGATCCTGGAGATTAAACTCAGGTTGTCAGTTTTGGCCTCAATTGCCTTTATCTATTGAGCCATGTTGATAGTCCGAACTTTAAAGGTTTTGAGCATTTCACTAAGTTATCCAGGCTGTCCTTGAACTGTCTCTGTAGTCCAGGTACACCTTTTACTTGTTATCCTCCTGCCTCAAACTTTGGGGACCAGAACTACAGGCCCGTGGAACCATACCCAGCTTCTTTTAACTTTAATTTTGGAAGCTGATTTTTTTTTTCATGATTCCCCATTCCCAATTTGTAACAGAGTTCTGCCTCAACGTGGGTATAAACAGTCTTGGGGAGAGGGGGCTGCAGGCTTTGCTCACTGCCTTCTGCTACAAGATGGGAGACGGACAGGACAGGCAGACGTTGGGAACCAGCTATGTCTGGAACCTCATGGATCTGCCTGCATATTCTGTGCCTTCAGTTGTCACAACCATGCCCGCTGTTCCGCTCCCTCACTATTCAAGCCCCTGCTGAACCTCTATTCTATGGCTTCTCCATGGAGGAAGAGAGAAGGAAATAATTCCCCACAGCAAATTGCAAGCGATGAGCTGAGCCAGATGTAACAGTCCCCGGCACTTGACCCGAGGCTCATAGTAGTTAACACGGGCTCCCTAGAAAAGCTCGGAGTTAATAACATCCCCTTCTCTTGTCCCCAGGGAACCTCTGCCTCCTCTGCTCAGATCTCACTGGGTGTGCTGGGCACAAAACTCCAGAGGGAGCGGGGAAGGGGCAGGAGGAGCAGGGAGGCCCACATGAATCCATGCTTAGGGAGCAAGAGAGCGTTTGTGGACATGAGTCTCGTCAGGAGAATCTGGGACAGAAAAGATGACGGATCTTTTTGGAAGACTCAGCACCGCATGAGAAACGGAGACAGAGGAGGCAATCATCTGAATTCGGACAACACGCCACGAGAGCCCTCACATTCTGGGTCCAGCCTTGAACACCTGGCTCTCAAATTCTGGGACCTTGGGTCAGTCCCTTGATCTCTCTAAACCACTTCCTTGGTCTGTAGTGAGACCGGAACCAGGGAATTCAAGGGAAGCTATTAGTGCGATGCTGGGCGCGGGCTAAACATGGGTCAATCACGGCCCAGTGCTTTCTGTCAGCGTCTTTTGTTCCTACTGCCGAGGAGTTAAACACCTGTACGAGGAATTGACTTGGCTGCTCCAGGTCCCTCCAGATTCAACCAACAAGATGAAGAGAAAACTCTAAAGTCCTGTGGAGGCCCACGAAAAAGGGCAGAGAAAATGGGCGTTCGTACCATGAACCTTAGTTAAGGTGAGCCCCAGATCTGTGCCAAGCCAGTAGCAAAAGGAGTCTCCAAGTCTCCAATTGTCAGCGTCATCTGCAAAGCAGTGGTGAAAATCCTTGCCTTGTTAGCTACCTTGCTACTGTGGTGATTGTTAAATGAACACATCCAAGCACCACCCACTTCTCTCCTGGAACTGTTCTCTCTAGCTCTAGACCTTGTTACCTTGTTGCATCTCTTGTCTGAGCTCAATCCCGACCATCCACCCAGGCATCTGAAGCCATCTTTTCCACCCTACCCTGCCTACCCACTGAAAGCCGCCTCTGTGCTGTGATGGGTTCCTTCTGGGTAGCTCCTCCCTGGTGCTTACGTGCATCCTGAGTGGCCTAGCCAGTGTGATGGAAACCAGATTATTCTCTTTTTGGGACCCCTGGGTTTCAGCCTACTACTTTTGAGCCAAATGTGGTCAAACGAAGGGTTTTTTTCTTCATAGCTGGACCAAACAGGCAGAGACCACACAGTAGTGGCTCAGTCGGGTGGATTTAGTCATTGGGATTCACAGGCAATGTCTTCTTCTGCAAGACAGAAATTTTTAGGCATCCAAGGAAGAATATGGGAGATTACTTTTCTCATGTGATAAGAAACCCACCAGCGGCACACTCAGGGTTTTTGGAGTAGCCTTATATGGTAAAGTCAGGGACAACATGGATATTTTCTTGCACTTGTCCTCATGGTCACAAAGTGGCTGCTGCCACGGTTACCATCAAGTCCTAACAAAATAGAATGCAAAGTGGGAGGGAAGAAAACTTTTGGCCAATAGCTCTCTTCTTGAAAACTCTTGAATTAGGGAAGAAGAAAATCTCTGCAGAAAGCCTCTACTGGATGTTGCCTTTATTTTCCTGGTTGGATTGTAGTGGCTTGACCAGCTTCATCACTAGCTAAGAGAAGGGGTGTGCAGTACACTGACATTAAAATGGATTATGGCTAGTATCATTCCCATTGCTCCCTTGAAAGAAATTAGAGTTTTGTTAGCAAAGAAAAGCAAGAAAAAAGGGAAGGTGGTTAAGAGTCTACAGTGACAGTTGTCCCCTCACGAATGTCCTAACATGAACTGGGGGTGTGGCTCTGTTGGTAGGACTTACTTGTCTAGCATTCGTGAAGCCCTAAGTTCCAATCTTCTCCCCCTCATAAACCAGGCACAGTGGTATGCCTGGAATCCCAGCTCTTGAGAGATGGGGGCAAGAGGAGCCACCCTGGAGTATAGAGTTCAAGGCCAGCCTGGGTTACATAGAGAGTTCAAGGCCAGCCTGGGCTACATAGAGTTCAAGGTCAGCTGGGGCTGTGTGTGATCTTTTCTCAAAAAATTAAAATAAATAAATAAAAGACATAAATAAAAGCTGCTCATCCAACACCAGGAGGAATCCCACTGTAGTCTACCCAGAATGAACAGAGGTAAAGTAGGTTCCTGAGGTGTCCTGGTGCCGAGGGTGTGTGTCTTCTTCCTTCTACAAGACCACAGAGGACAGAACACCTGCCGAGCTCTCAGGGACAGTGCGAGCCTCTGAAGCAGCATGTCTCATAATGCAGTGGAAGAACCCGTGCGGGAGAAGGGGGTCCAGTGAGTGGACCCCATGCTCAGCTCTCAGGAAACAGTCTCTCAAATGAAATGAAAGGACTCGAGAATTCTGAGAAATCCCCAACCCTAATTTACCGCAACACTCTTTTTTGCTTCCAGCAGCTCATGAATTTAACACAATGGAAAAGAGATTTAGTGTGGGTGGATGGATGGGTGGGATTTCACTGGTCTATCCCGAGTCTGGGAACTACTTCGTTTGCCTAGCTCTTACGCTAGCCATTCTCCTGAGAACTCTCCAAAAGAGAAGAGTCAGCTCCAATTTTTTAATATATATACATTTATATATGGTTGTTTTTAATTTTTAAAAGTTATTTTTTCATACGATGTATTCTGATCATGTTTTTCCTTCCCCCAATTCCTCCCTACCTACCAAACTTCACGTTCTCCATGTCTTAAAAAAAAACACCACCGACAACAACAAAAATCTAAACCCAAACCAAGCAAAATATCAATAATTAAAATATACATCAAACCAAAACCAAAAGTACACACACACACACACACACACACACACACACACACCAAAACCATTGAGCTTGATTTTGTGTAGGCGAACTACTCCTGGACATGGGCTGCCCTCTGTATGCCTGATTAATCCCGTGACATTCAGTTGGATTTTTTTCTTTTATTTTTGCCAGCAGGTATACATTGCACATAGCTTCTTGTTTAGACGTGGGAGCCTGTGTTCATTTCCCCCTCTCGGTGCTGGGACCCGGTTTGCCTCGAACCTGTGCAGGGCCTGCACGTGCTGCACAACCTCTGTGAGTTCATACCTGTATCAGTTCTGCTGCTGTGTCTGGAAGACAGTTGCTTCCCCTCGGGCTCTTACAATCTTTTCCCCTCCTCTTCAGCATAAATCCCCGAGACCTACCTGAGGCAGGCGTTTGATGAGGACACCCTATTTATTGCTGAGTTTGTTTCTGCCCTTAAGGTCAGAACTGCATCACGGTTTAGAGGGAAGATTGGCAAGCCAAGCCTCTTCGCCTCCATCTTATTATGTGGAAAGAAAAAAAAATGCGGAAGCACAAGTTTCTTCACAATTAAAGTTAACGCAAGAATAAGGAATCCGTGACACATAAAGAGGCTCGTAGCTACAGGTGCCAACATTACCCGCACTCGCTTGGCCACTGCGCATGTGGTCCTCATCCTCCTGCGGTTCTTTGAAATGGGCTAGCTCACCAGGCTGAGTGGAACCACGCTGAGTATTTTCAACATAGTGCGAACTCAAGTCGAGCTGAGACGGTTTTCTGGATGGACCATCACGGGTCAGAAAACTAGTGGAGTTCGTGTCTGAGACGCGGTTGCAGGTGGCAGCTGGACAACTCTCTCGGGGCCCACACGTGGGAAACTCGGCCGAGGGACATAGAGAGGCCAGGGCCCAAGCTGCACGCGGTGACGTTGCCCAGAATCCTTTCAAAGTGTCAGAGGATATTGGAACCATGCGAAGGAGGAAGGTGGCGTTTGAAACATCGGGAGAGGGAACCAATTGGAAACAATTGCCTTCCACTCTGCGTATTAAATCACTTCCCCATTTTATGAGGTAGATAGAAAAATAATAAGAAATTATTTCCCCCTGAGGTACGGGGGAAAAATTGTCCCGCGGTATTGGGCTAGGGCCTCTTGTGCCAGTTAATAGCTATTTCAAGGCTGTTTTATTTTAACACACAAATAGAGACTTAGGGAAAGGTGTGACAGGAGCACTAGTTCCTGGATCGTTGAGGGTTTAACATCTGGGCTCTTCCCTCCTAATTCCTTAAGGGAAATTCTTTTTCAGTTAGAAGCCTCTCGCAGGAACCTGGGTACTTACTCAAGGGATGTGAGCTAGGTGTTTGGGGAAGTTCGACCACCATGTCAGGGGTCGAGTGGGTGAATTACAGCCCCAGGGACTTGTGGGTGGGGGTTAATTACAATTTATGGTGAAACTCGTGCGTTTACTCCGTTAATCAGAGCAGGAGCAGTGGAGAGGAACCCACAGAACCTGGGTGACCCCAAAGTTGTTCTGCGTCATTCAGGAAAACGTATCTCATGGGGTTTTATACCATTTGTGGTGCTGTGTGCAACGGAGAGTGTGGGATCGAAGCAACGGGATAAAGTGCCTACTATGTGCTCCATAGAGACGCCCTCATAAGCAAATGTCCTAGTGGAGTCTGCAGGCTAAACAAGGGTGACGGTTAAGCCATTTGCTAGACTTCTAAGAAAATCTCAGCTGTTCTCCACATCCTATTTGTGGCTTCTTCATATTTTCTGCCCTTAAGCCAAGGGCTTCTAATGAATCGAACCGGGTACCATTGAAGAACAAAAGGCCAGCCAGGAGACTCTCCTCTCTCCGTGTACTCACCTCAGTGTGTGTCTGTGTGCCTATGTGAGGCGACAGAAAGCTTCCAGGGCTGGCAGGATGATGTGAAAAAATGCCCAGCACCAGTCAGATGACTTCATTAAGGCGACAACCGTTGCTCCTTTGGATTCTCTGACGGGAATGGCTCCAAGGATGGAGAGTTTATTTTGTATCTGGGTTTTGGATGTTTCAATCCAGAGTCTCCCACTTTGATGCTTCTGGGCTTGAGGTGCACATGTGCCCATACATCAAGAGGCGAGAGATGAAGACAAAAGGTCCCCTAGGTATAGGACACTGAGGTCACCTCCAGCACCACAACCCCAAAGAATGCGATCAGCCTTTAATCACAGGAGCTCTTGGTCACAGCAGCAATGACCCTAACCAAGACAGAAATCGGTACCAGGATAGTGGTGTATGGCTGACAGACCTGACCGTGTTGTTTTGGTGAGGACTGTGGAAGGACTTTGGAACTCTGGGACAGAAAAGCCATTGAGTGTTCATAGTTTGGTGAGATGTTCTGGGGGAGCTTGGAAGATAAAGGTATTCAGAGAAATGCATGGC
The DNA here is from genome assembly GCF_011064425.1 of Rattus rattus. Lineage (NCBI taxonomy): Eukaryota > Metazoa > Chordata > Mammalia > Rodentia > Muridae > Rattus > Rattus rattus. The sequence goes on from NC_046169.1 coordinate 34,791,332, forward strand.
TTGCGAGATTCCAGAGGGAAGTTTGAGAGTCCCTTAAGGGCCCTATCAGGGTCGTTGCATATTTCGAGTTAAGAATCTGTAATGTCTGGTCATCTGGGGATGAAGAGTCAGCCTCGATTGACAAGAGATCAAATTTACTAAAGTAAAATCTTTGATTTTCTGGGACAACAGACGCTGGTCAGCAGGGATTACAGAATCGGCTGTGATTAAGACCAGCATCACTGAGGTGAGATCTCCTGGGAAGTGTTTTCCCAGCCAGCACACAGAAACTGTGTTTCAGAGGTGGCCAAGGTTGTACCTCATGTTGGTGGCCAAACCTCATGTGTAAGGATCACACAGGTCCGACTGGCTTTGAAGGCACGGAGGGTTCATGGAGAACAGCCGAGGCTTGGCGCTGTGTGGCAAGGCTGGAGTTCCCGAAGAGACCTCAGGAGAGGAGAGGCTACTGGTGAAGGTGCAGCCCAGTTGCAGCAAGGGACCCCAAGATTTTGGAGATGCCAGTGCCATGAGATGACCACCACCACTACCAGCAGCAGCAGTGGAGTGGAGCCAACCTGAACCTAGAAGACAGGTTGTGCGTGCTGCAGAGGGTGGGGCCAGAGAAATGACTGAAGCTTTTCAAAGGAGTACAGAAGATCATGAGTGGACTCTACTGGACTTACCGTCTGTTTTGATTTAAATGTGGCTGTGCCTTTTGAAGTAAACGAAGTAAATATATGTATATATATATATATATATATACTTCTATGTCATGTATCATTTTTATTTTATATGGGTCCACAGTTGAGAGATTTTTAACTTTTAGAAGAGATTGTTTCATTTTTTTAAAAAAAAAAGACTCTGAATTTTTAAAGAATTTGGATTTGTAAAGACTGTGGGGCTTTTTAATTCTGTAAAATGTTTTATGCTGCGATGTCTATGCTAATAATGTATGACCTTGGGGGATGAGCAAGAAAGTAAACGTTGTGGCTTAACAGTGACGTGTTTGTGTGTCAGGCTGACAAGGGCCAATGGATCTGCCTACTTTTATGTCGCGTTGACTCGAGGTATAGTCGTGTGGTAGGAGATACCCAACTTGAACAAATGTCTCCGTAAGACTGGGCCGTAGGCAAGCCTATAGGGCATTTTCTTAATTAGTGTTTATTGATGGGGGAGGGCCCAGACCATTGTGGGTGGAGCCATCCCTGGGCTGGTGGTCCTGGGTTCTATAAGAGAGCAGGCTGAGCAAGCCATGGGGAGCGAGCCAGTAGGCAGCACCCCTCCATGGCCTCTGCATCAGCTCCTGCCTCCAGGTTCCTGCCCTGTATGAGTTCCTGTCCTGACTTCCTTTAATGATGAACAGTGATGTGGAATTGTGAGCTTAATAAAGATTTCCTCCCCAGGCTGCTTTTGGTCATGGCGTTTATCACAGCAATCGTGACCCTAGCTAAGATACTGGTCATTTGTCTTGGGTCTTGACTTCACAGTGTCTGCTCACTCCCAGGAGCTGATCCCATGGCTCCTCAATGAATCAGCCACGTTTGATCCAAATTAAGAACCACCTTCTGCCCTCCAACCCCCAGACGCTCTCCACACAGGAAGCTGCTAGAGTCAGACTCCAATAGGCTCACAGGACACACCAGTGAGTGGCGTCTGGTCATCAAGACAGCAGCGCAGGGCTCAGCAGGTTCAAGCAGGTTTCATCCAACATCGTCTGCTGGACAAGAAATGGAGAGAGACATGAAGAGCAGAGGAGGAGGAATCTGGAAATGTATAAATCCAGGCCAAGAGAGAAAAGCCAAGGTAGGCAGACATGTTTTCTTCTGTGTCGAAGATCACCTTGGGTGTTGGCTCTCAGGGATGGGTAAGGGGACAGTTAATTAACATCCTTTTAGAGTCGTACAAAGAGCAGGAGAGATGGAGCTGGCAGAACTCGGTAGTTCTGACCGCAAGGTCTGAGACAGAGAGCACAAAGCGGCCACTGTGATTGTCTTAGACCAGAGGGGAATCTGGGGCCCCCTTTCTTGCAGAGCGACAGCTAGGCAGAAACTTGTGTTTTGCCAAGTCCGTGACTGAGGGACTCCTAGAGAAAACGTTCAACTCTCCAGTCCCAAGGCGGGATGGGCAAAGGGTTCCCGGCATAGAGAGAGCTGGGGGCGTCTCCCATCCCCGCTCCCACTCTCCTCCCACTTCCGTGGGCTCCTTTCCGTGGCGTTACTGGGATCTTGGGCACCTGGCAGCATGTTACGTTTTCTACGTTTAACCTTCACGCTGCTACTAGGAGCCAAGCGCCACTTACCTCATTGGAGGACACTGTGGTTCAGATCGGGGAGGGGACATTCCTAAGGGGAAGGTACAGTCAGAGCACTTACAGCAGACAGACTCTGGGGCTGTGTGCACACTGTTGTGGGCACAAGCCACCTCTATCACTGCCCAGTTTTAAGGAGCCTAAGCCATGATCTCAGGTCCCTCTGTCAGATACAACAGCCACAGACTGAAAAGACGGCTGGAGAGAAGGCGGTGACTGCCGGTTTTCCAGAGGACCTGGGTTAAGTTCCCAGCATCTTTATTAGGTGGTTCACAACCACACATATCTACAGCTCCAGGGGATTAGATGCCCTATTCTGGCCTCCTAGGGCACCCACACATACATACACATACATGCACACTCACACGCATGCATGCACATGTGCATACACATACACACTTGTAGAAAATAAAGGTAACTCCAAAAAAGCTCTGTCTGGGGGCTGGAGGGATTACTCAGAGGTTAAGAGCACTGATTGCTCTTCCTGAGGTCCTGAGTTCAATTCCCAGCAACCACATGGTGGCCCACAACCATCTGTAATGAGATCTGATGTCCTCTTTTTTTTTTTAAGATTTATTTTTATTCATATGAGTATATTGTCGCTGTCTTCAGACACACCAGAAGAGGGCATCAGATCCCATTACAGATGGTTGTGAGCCTCCATGTAGTTGCTGGGATTTGAACTCAGGACCTCAGGAAAAGCAGTCAGTGCTCTTAACTGCTGAGCCATCTCTCCAGCCCCCAATGCCCTCTTTTGATGTGTGTGAAGACAGTTACAGCATGCTCACACACATAAAGAAGTCTTTTTAGAAAGCTCTATCTTGTTTCCCAAATCATTTTAATTTTCTTTTTCACATTTTGTCAGGGTGGGGATGGAGGTGGGGTAAAGTCTATACCACAGCACATGTGTGGAGGTCAAAGGTCAACTGTGGGAGTCAGTTCTCTTCTGACTCCAAGGATCCACACAGGTGGTCAAGCCTGGCCACAAGCTCCTTTTCCTGCTGAGCCATCTAGCTGGCCCCAGAGCCTATATCCTTAGCCTTTCTACCAACGGCACCTACGGATGACTCTTGTAGGGCTTTTGAGAGGGACCCCCTTCCCAGACAGGACTAGGACTAGTCCCACCTCATTCCCCACTGCTTCCAAGAAAGAGGTTCTTAACTCTCTTCTGAGAAAACACTACAGAAGCCAGCTCTCTGGGATGGGAGATACCCCAGGGGTGTCCCTGGGATCTCGAGAGTGTCACAGAGGAGGCAGAAACAGCGCTGACAGAACAGTGGTAGCCTTTGAACTTGGAGACGCTCAAAGGCACGCTGTGGTTACCCAGTCCCGAACGCCTTGATTTGACAACCCCTTGCCAAACCCTCATTCACAAGTTCCTCTCTGTCCAATCTGTAGCAAACCTGTTTCCCAATTCATGACAAGAAGATATTGTGTCAAAACCAAGTGACATTGTGGTATGAGATCCAACACCCAGTATACTCCCCCCCCCCAATACTCCCATTGTTCTGCACTTGGGGGGATGGGATCCATCAACGGCCAGAACCGATGAGTCAGTCTGTGGTCTCAGTAATCCTTCTTTCAGACAATGAGGAGTTAGGGGGAGTTGAGCATGGACCCTGGCCAAGGGTGGGGTCCAAGGTGAGGTGATTTTCAGCCTAGCCTAGAAGTCACCCTGTATTCATCTGGCTTCTCCCTGAGGCTGCCAGACTGAAGCTGCCCACATAGTGAAGGGTCTTCATATCCCAACTCCGCCCTATAGCGGCCCTCCAGGAAGGGAAGGGAAGTACTCTTTGATGTACCAATCCTACTGGCTGCCATGCCAGCAGTACCAGGCTGCTGTGAGGGCTGGAGAAAGAAGATGGTTGAAAAACTGTGGCTTATAGTAGGTCTTCAGATCAATGCTACTCTCCACAATGTGCTGAATGCTCACATTAAAGTTTTGGCACAACCGGGCGTTCGCTTCTAGAGTGTTCTGGACAGGGAACCAGAAATACCATGCTCCAACAGTTCCTTCAAAGAGGGGGATGTCAACAAAGGAAAGGGGCCAGACAGGGAGAAAGCAAAGATCATTGTGAAATTGTGCCTTGGTGCCAGCACACAAGGCAGGGCTGCAGAGTCACCTGGGTTGGGTTATGGGGCATGGGAAAATTACTCCTGAGTTTGTTGTCTAAATAGCCCAGGGCCAGAGTTAACCTTGACTCCTGTTCTCCACTTCAAGCCCTTCACTGCCAACAGACGCTGGGCATATAAGGCATGGGAGAAGCTTCTGAAATGCCAGGTTGCCCTTCTGTCAGAAAGTCATAGGAAAGGGAGAGACAGACAGACAGACAGAGGACACTGATGACAAGCTCTTCCAGCTACAAGTCTAGAAGATAAACCCAAGCAGGTCCTCTCCAAGTCTACTGATGGGGCCCAAGGTGCTTCTGGGTACAGTGAGTCTGTGTTCTTGCCTTTGACATGGCAACAGGGAGGGGCCTCCAATTACAAAATCCGTTGACTGATGCAAAGAGGCTCTAGGATTCACCCTGTGAATTCACCCAGCTTTCCTGACCCCTTGGGAAGGTGGGTGGTTGGAGGACAGTTCAAGCTTCAGGCAGGAGACAGTGGTCAGCAAATCGGGAAGCAGAGGCTCCCACGGCTGATACTCTGCTCTTGCATGGTTTCAGCCAATCGCTGACAGTCCATATGGGTCTCTAGGGGCTGCTGTTCTATTAGTGAGCTCTTTGTTGCTCTGCCCAGGAGAATCTTAAGGCAGGAAGGGGTTAGTTTGGGCTCACACTTTCAGAGGGATTTCTCCATGACTGCTTGGCCCCCGTGAACTTGGGCAGAGCATCATAGAGGTGACAGAGGAATGTCTTCACTTGGAGAGGAGCAGCGATAATATATCGTCCAAGGATCTGCCTCTAGGAGATCTCAATCCTCTAGCAACATGGCCTTGTTATCACAATTTCACTAAAGAGTGCCACAGCTGGGACCAGACATTCAACTGGCAAGAATGTTTCTTATCTCAAGTATAACATCCACCTGTGGACTTCCCTCCAGGGCAGTGGGATGGATACATTTCCTTAGAACTTCTGCTTCTCGCCTCAGTCTAAGCCCCACCCACCTACACTTTTGATAAGTCTTTCTCTCTAGCCACTTAACAACCATGTTGGTAAGAGTGAGTTTTACTAGCTGACATTATTATCCCGATGACTTTGAGGTTTTGTTTGGTTTTTTTTTTTTTTTTTTGGATCTTTTTTTTCGGAGCTGGGGACCGAACCCAGGGCCTTGCGCTTCCTAGGCAAGCGCTCCACCACTGAGCTAAATCCCCATCCCCTGACTTTGAGTTTTAAATGGTAATTCTAGAGGAAGTCTTGCGATGCAGGCCACTCATGACCATCTGGCCATCTGGTCCATTGGAAAAGTCTGGTGAGAGTCGGTCAGAAAAACATGTGCATCCTACAAGCTCAAACGGAAGCTTGGGGATCAAAGAATCCACGGACCAAATGCGTGAACTTGCACACGTGTGTCCGCAAGAGGAAGGCCATCAAAACATGCCATAGTCCATGGACACACATGAGAGCCACATGACTGAATGGAAAAGCCAGCACACAAATTGACCTACATTTTCCTAAGCTAGTCTCACACACAGAGTGCACATCATGAGGGACAGGGGAGGGCTGGTGACAGCATATGAGGAGACCTTTGTCATTCATTCCAACCCCATTGTTCACTTAGTCAGCAGCCTGCCAGCCTTCCCACTTGCCTATTAACTTTTCTCTCTCTTTCCTCCTTCCTTCCTTCATTTCCTCCTTCCTTCCTTCCTTCCTCCTTTGTTTCTTGAAATAGGCTCTCACTCTGTAGCCCACCCCAGGTTACTCTCAAAGTTTCCATCCTCCTGCCTCAGTCTACCAAGTGCTGGTAATCACAGATACACGCCACCTGGTCCAACTGTTCACACCTTACCTTGGTCCTTCAGCTCTTCTCTGACTTCTCACTACGGACGTTATCTTTAATCCCCTATTTTGTCCAAACCCCCTCTAATTCCAATGTTCTAGCATCTATAATCCTCTTCCATTAGAAAAAAAAAGTCGTGTGTGTGTTTCCGTGTGTGCTGTGTTCTTACACTTGACATATGCAAGGAATAGCAATAAAGGCAAAGCACTCTGGGCCAATGTTAGCATCTCCCTCCAACATGTTCCACTGTATCAGAGCTAGGGAAGGTGGTATTCAGAGTTCTCGGTGGAAGAACAGGCAGAGTCATGGGCACGCTTTAAATTAGAAAGTCGTCTCTGTAGCAGGAAGGGGGGAACCATGCCCACATGTGCACAGCACATGTGCCAGCCCCTTGCTGGCAGACAGCTTCATGTCAGAAAGGCTGGGAGGCCGGAGGGCACTGTGTGTGGTCAGCTTCTATGGAAATACGGATACCGTTTGTCAACAGGACACCAAGGTGTCGCTTCTCCAGCCAAGCTGCACCAAGGTGAGTTTCTGTCCAGGGGCTCAGGGTTGACACCAATGGCTATGGAAGCGCCCTCTTTGATTTACTAAGAGTGAAGTGGGAGAAACTCTCCAAATGTGTCACAGGGCACACCGGGTTTGCGACATGCAAGCCGGCATAAGACTGCAGAACAGGTAGCTGGGAAAATCTGACCTTTATAACATGGGGCCTGGGACTAGGGAGATAACTCAGTCATTAAAGTGATTGCCACCTAAGCTGGAGGACTCGAGTTTGTCAATGCCAGGAACAGTGCTAAGGAAGTGGACATGGGCAGATCACTCGCTGGGGATGCTGGCCAGCCAGTATCACTGAGTAGGTGAGCTAGAGGTTCCGAGAAAGTAGAGAGTGATGGAGGAAAATTCCTGACGTCAACCTCTGGCCTCTGCCTGTGTGCACTAACACACACATGCACTCATTTACACACAACGCACTTAAATACACATGCACCTACACACATATATGTTCACATACACATTCACACACATGCACTCACACACACATGCACTCACACACATGCACTCACATACACATTCACACACATACACATTCACACACATACATATTCACAGACATGCATTCATATACATGCATTCAAACACACATGCAGTTACATACACATTTACACACATACACTCACACACATGCACTCATATATACATACACATTCACAGACATACGCATTCACACACACATGCACTCACACCCACATACATTCACACCCACATTCACACATATACACTCACATACACACATGCACTCACACACATGCACTCACATACACATGCACATACATAAACATTCAAACACATACACATTCACACACATGCATTCATACACATGCATTCAAACACACATGCAGTCACATACACATTTACACACATATACTCACACACATGCACTCACACACACATGCATTCACAACACATATTCACTCATATACACATACACATTCACAGACATACACATTCACAGACATACACGTTCACATACATACATTCATACACACAGGCACTCACACACACATGCACTCACATATACATTCATACACATGCACTCACACACACATGCGCTCACACACATGCACTCACACACACACACTGCACTCACATACACAGTCACACACATGCTTTCATACACACATGCACTCACACACATATGCAGTCATTCACATATGAACCATACACATGCACCCACACACACATGCACTCCTACATATATTCACAAACATGCACTTTCTCACACATGTAATCACTTTTGCACACATGCACCCACTCATACACACATGCACTCACAATACGTATTCACAAACATATGCACTCAGCCACACATGCACAAATAAAGTATGTGTGTCTTGCTCACAGAGTCCCCTCTGTCCTTGCACTGTCTGAGACACATAGCCTCTTTCTAAAGGACACTTTCCAAAAGGACCTGGGTGTAGAAGCTTTCGGAACTACTGGCCTGAGAAGAAACACTTGGAGAGAAAAGTGAATCCATTCTTACAAGTGGGAAAACGGAGGCACACGAGCAAAGAGAGGATCCCTCAGGAGCACATGTTAGCAGACACCTGGGGCTCCTGACCGTCTGTGAATGCCTTCAGGTGTCTCTCAGGACCTGAGATAATCCTCGAGTAAAACATGTTGCTCGGTCGCTCAACAAATACTTCTGTGGTACCTTCTGGGTTAGACACCGGAAATCCAAAACCCAAGCAAGGCAGGTCTCTGCCTTCAAGGAGATGGTAATGTACCGGAACAAAATAATCCTCAATTAGAGTCCAGAAAGTGGCTGGTTAGTTCCAGTATGCACAGTTCCATATGGAAGACTCCAGAGAACACGGATTTCATTCACTGGGCATTTGAAACAGCAACAGTCCCCAATGACATGGTTTTGGTCTCAGTGGCCACAGCCTATTAACTGTACAAAAGCCAGCTCTGCTGCTCCAACCGCTGCAGAGATCACCCGTGTGACTCAGGAGCGGGGGCCCCATCTCCTTTCAAAGTTCACATCAGATCCAGGATTGCAGCACCCAGGCCTGCGTTCTCAGATGGCAAATGTTGACCACAATTTAGGAAAGACTCTCCCTTCGTGGCAAGGGATGGTCTCCGTTTCCCTGGCTTTTGTCACCTCCAATTTCTCCAATATCCCTGACACACAGGGTATTCACAGTGTCTTTCTGGTCCCTGTACCACAGGATGGCTATGACTACCATTTTCTTAAAATGGTTTGGTGGAACAAAGAGTCAGTCAAAAAACACTGAAGTTAGGGTGTTCGGTTTTCTTCAAGAACGTGGTCATAGGCACCCCATATTCAACTTGTGCCCATCCCCTCTCTCCTTGCTACCACTATCCCATTCCTCCTGAGCCTGTATGATTTTCTCTTAGGTCAGATCTCTATAGAACATGATTTCTAAGTGGCCTAAAATGGCCGCTATGATCCCAATATCCATTTTCTGGTCTTTCGCTTGGTCCCTCACAGCTTTCTTGGGCCAGTGTCTCAATTTCCCAAATTTAATTTTTCAGACAGGACACAAATCCCTCTTTTCATCTATTTGAGTCAGTCAGCTGCCTGCTGGCCATCCCATGCAGCGGGGTGGTTGAAGCCTTGCCCTCCCTATAAGGGAAGGAAGGGATTACACAGCCCAAAATTGCTCACCCACAGCACATGGGACTCTAGAGACAGAGATCTCTGACTGTTCAAGAGTAGGCAGAACGTGCCTGATGCCCATAGCACGCTCTCCACCCTAACCAGGAAACAGGGGACATCACAGACTCAAAACCAGTTGTTAGTCTCAGGCATTGTGCTTGAATTCTCTCAGGAGGTGTGGCCTGGCCAGGACTTGGTTTCCAGAGGACAGAGTTGTGTGCAGAGGAACTGTGCTCAGGGCCACCGAGCCCTCGGTCATAGAAGCGCCTGGAAGCAGTTAGCACGGGTAATGAATTTGTAATGCCAAGCTACTGGCTTCCGCCCGCTGGGTGCCTGCTGGCCTTTCAAAACAGTGTGACACCATTAGCTAACAGCACCCACGCTGCCCCTCAGCCATTCTGGGGGGTCATGCTGCTGCACCCCACCCACCCAGATGTCCCTCCTCTGGAGTGGCTGTGACAAATTGGCCTTTACTGGACCGAATTTGGGAACTTCGTGTTATTTGCCTCCATGACAGAACAACGCTTCTCTGTTTTCTCTGGGCCTCTCCTACCCCTGCAATGGTCCGTGGTAGAGTGAGATTCCCAGGCTTGGAAGAGAAAGGAAATTCGGACAGGGTGGGAGGCTGGGGGTGGGGGAATTGTCTATGATTGTGCTGTGTGGCCTTAGGCAAGTTGCTTAACCTCTCTGAGCTCAGCGGAGGCAGCAATATGACGTTGGTTTGTTGGGCAAATAGCGTGAGGAATGAAAGGAACCCACACAGCTCCAGCTAGTGGTTTGATAAATAACTATTTCCAACTCTCTCGATACCCAAATGCCTTCTAGTCAGGACGGCAAAGCCCTCAGCAAACAGCTGTAGAGAGTTTAGTGTGTTGTTCCCCTGAGTGGATGTGAATGCGTCCACCTTTCAACACTGTGACTCCATGGTCTAGAAAACTCACACCAGGCCACAGAACACAAGAGTTATGAGATATCACGTAGAAAGTTTCCAGTTGCTCTAAGTAAGATTAGCGTTTTGAATTGGGCTAACCTAGGCCCCCTGGCTTACAGGCTGAGGGCAGGGCACACCTGTTAGCCTGAAGGGAAAGATGAGCCAGGATTCGATTCTACTGGCTGTCAGCTGAGACTAAGAGGCAAAAATCCTAGAGAGGCCCAAGGAAATGGAGAGGCCTAAAAAAAAAAAATGCTGTGTGCCGTCGAGCCCATTCTTGGCCTCTCTGAATGGAGTCCCTGCAATTAATTAGCTTAGTGGTGTAGAAAATGGAACCAGGGCCTTGGGCATGCCAGGCAAAAATCATACTACTGAGCTATGTCCTCGGCCCTCCTTGTAATTTTTAGTTTTGAGACAGGGTTTTCACTCTGTGTCCCAGACTAGCCTTGAACTCTCTTAAGTCCAGGCTGGCCTTGAATTTAAGATCCCGGTGCTTTGGTCTTTCAAACACCTAGAGTTACAGGTCTGTTACCAGTCCTGGCTCCTTTACAAATGTCCCCAGTCACCCTTGACCATTGCAAGAATGAAGTCCCAGCATAGAGCTTGCTCTGTTAGAGTCTCGAACCTGGCTCCCCGGGAAGCCAGAAGCAGAGCAGGGTAACCTTGGCACTCAGCTTTCAAATGTTTGAATCTGCTCTTAACCACTGAAGCTCACTCTGGCTGGTGGTGAGCCTGAGCCCCCGTGCCTCACATCCCTGGCAGAGGTAACAATGACATCATTGCACCCAGACTGTAAAGGAGATCACGTGATTCTGGGTCAGAATTCATAAGTTCTCTGACCACGCCGTTTTGAGAGGAGATGAGGGGAAGGCTCTGACAGAGGCGCAGAAACTACAATGGGACCTGCTAACTGCGTGATGTTCGTGAGCCCAAACCATTGCACAAAAGAACAGGTAGGACAGACGGAGATGGCCTTGCACAGCGCGAGGTGGCCGAATAGGGGTGCACAGATGGATGCTAGGCTGACGCCTCACCCCAGTGCACTGCCGACTCCCCACCCTCCACACCCACATACTGTGCAAAGCCTGTGTGCTGGATACTCTCGTGCCTCTTCAACACAAGCCAGAGTCTTTTAGGAAGAGAGAACCTCAGTTGGGAAAAAGATGCCCCTATGAGATTGGCCAGATGGATGATTGACGAGAGAGGGCCCCGCCTATTGTGGGTGGAGCCATCCCTGGGCTAGTGGTCCTGGGCTCTAAAAGAAAGCAGGCTGAGCAAGCCATGGGGAGCAAACCAGTAAGCCGCACCCTCCATGGCCTCTGCATCAGCTCCTGCCTCCAGGTTCCTGCCCTGATTTCCTCGAATGATGGACTATGGAGGTCAGATAAGTAAATCCTTTCCTCCTCAAGTTGCTTTTGGTCGTGGTGTTTCACCACAGCAGTCGCCTGGAAAAGTCAGCCTGGTATAGACACAGGGGGGCAGAGTGCATCTCACAGGTAGCATGGGAAGGAATAGCTTCGGATCCAATGCTCCAGAGGGGCTGGCCCTCGGGAACAGAGGCACCATGGGAAGTGGGACAGATTTCAAACATAGCCTCCATGAACAAATGATACATTAAATAATCACAGGAAAACATCTGGTTGGATCTCCCACACACATACATCTTTAAAAGTTAGGACATTCAAGCTGTTTAAAAAGTAACTTCTCTCCAGGAAAATAGATGGACTCACCAACAGATGAGAGATGGATTCTTCAGTCTCCATTTTGGAGCCCATGCAGGGCTGGGCACACACCAGGGCAGGAATGAGTGAATGAATGAACGAATGAATGAATGGGCAAATGGGTGAATGGGTAACTGAATGAATGAGTGAGAACATGAATGACCAGGGGGCCAGTGAATGAATGGATGAGTGGATGATACTTAAATACATGAATGAATGAATGAATGAATGAATGAATGAATGAATGATGAGAAAATGAATCCGTGAATGAATAAACCTTCTAACAATCCCCAACAGACACATACCACCTCTGTGAGACTCAAACACTGACTGTAAAGGTGATCGATCCAACTCCAGCCTGAAGCTGGAATTAACTTGATCTTCCCCTGCAGGTCTCGCCCTTCCCAGAATTCAGCAGCCTAATCCCTTCCACAAACAGTCAGGAGAAAGGCGGCCAGCAGGGCACCTTGTACCTTGGTCATTGCTGAGCAGTACAAACCAAGCCAGACCTTGCCTTCCCTGGAGTGGGGACAGGAAGATGACTGGGAGGGGACCCTTTGATCCTTTATTTTTCTTTGGAAAGGCAAGTGCTGGTCCAGACTCAGACATAGGCCATCCTGAGTTTTCATGTCAAGGGAGGGACCGGGGAGGTCTTCCCTGGGAAGACAGCTGGTGACAGTCCAAGTCGCCACTATTGACAGAGACCTCACTCCTGCCAGACCTGTGCCCATCGCTCTACCTACTTCCTCTTACCAGATTGTCCGTCCATCTGGTAGCAAAGCCAAGATATAAGACAGTGAGTTAAAGGTCACAGAGGGCAGGCACGCATGGGCCTGCTATTCCCAAGACTCTGACAGCGCCTTCATGACGCTGAGATCAGGCAATGTTTGACACACACTGCCATCTCTGTGGCTATCCGCATGCCACTGATGAGGGAACAGAGGCACAGACAGAGAGGTCATTAACTATTAGCTAAGCCAGGTCAGCTACACGGGGCAGAACAAGGAGCTGGGTGACCTACTCTACTCCTCAGGTGCAGGTTGCCACCTTGACCAAGACTAAGTTATGGTTCCCAAAGGGCACATTCTTGACCCACTCCTTTCTGTCTGGAGAGACTGTCAGGGCAAGAGCTGTGAAGAAAGATAAGACTCAAGTTCAGTCTTTGCTTCTGAGAAGCTTTGAGTCCCTATATCTCGTGTGTGTGTGTGTGTGTGTGTGTGTGTGTGTGTTGTGTTCATGTGTGTGTTGTGTTCATATGTGTGTGTGTTGTGTTCATGTGTGTGTGTGTTGTGTTCATGTGTGTGTGTTGTGTTCATGTGTGTGTGTTGTGTTCATGTGTGTGTTTGTGTGTGTTCATGTGTGCATGTATATGTATTGTGTTGCCCAAGTGTATGTGTGTTTGTGTACGCACATGTATCTGTGTGTATATGCATGTATATGTATGTGTGTGTGCCCAAGTGTATGTGCATGTATGTGTGTGTACCCCAGTAAATGTGTGTGCATGTATTATGTAAATGTGTATATGTGTGTGTATTGTGTTGTGTTCATGTGTGTTTGTGTATGCATGTGTGTGTAAGCATGTATATGTGTGTGTGCATGTATGTGTGTATAACTGTGTGTGTATGCATGTGTATGTATGTGTGTACCTGAGTAAATGTGTGTGCATGTATTATGTAAAAGTGTGTGTGTGTGTGTGTGTATGCATGTGTCTTTGCGTGAACATGGAGCACTGATGATACTGGATTTACTTACCAGAGACTCTTCCTTGAATGAAAGGTGGGCCACAGCAATGGCTGGATCTGGTGGTGTGACAGAGCTGCCTGCAGAGAGGATGTGACAGCTAATAGACTCTCAGTGTGACAGGATCTAGAACTGTCTAGGAGACTGGCCTCTGGGCAAGGCTGTGAGGACCTTTCTGGATTAGGCTAAGTGAGGTGGTGCCAGCCTAACTGCAGGGGGCATGCATCATCCTGTGATCTTGGGTCTGGGACTGAGTAGAACTGAGAAACAAGCACTGCCGTATGTGCCTCTGCTTCCTGCATACAGACACAGTGTGAACAGATGAGCTCCTACCTCCATTTCCCCCCCTCCCAGGATGGGCTGTGCCTCCACACTGTGGACCAAATGAAGCCTTCCTTTCTCAAGTTGCTTCTTTCAGGTATTTTGAACAGGGATGGACCTCACGATGGCTCTGCAGATACTGCCCTGTAAGTCGACACTTTGGATTTGGTCCCTGGGAAAGTGACTCCCAAAGGTCCCATTGGACCTCTACATGTACATGTGGCATGTGCACATTTGCACGTGCGTGTATACAGATGTGTATACCAAAGGGAGGAGGAGAAGGAAGAAGAAGGGAGGAGAAAGAGGAGGAAGGGAGGAGAGGGAGAAGGGAAGAAGAGAAACAGAAGGAGGGGGAAGAGGAGGGGGAGGGAGAAGAAGGGAGGAGAGGGAAGAGAAGGGAGAGAGAGGAAGGGAGGAGAAGAGGAGGAGGAAAAGAGGAGGGAGGAGGGGGAGAAGGGGAAAGTAAAGCAGAAGGGGGAGGAGGAGGAAGAGAATGAGGAGAGGGAGGAGGGGAGGAGGAGGGAGAGAAAGGAAGGGAGGAGGGGAGGAGGAGGGAGAAAAAAGAAGGAAGAGGGGAGAAGGGGGAAATAAAGCAGAAGGGAGGAGGGAAAAAGGAGGAGGAAGAGAATGAGGAGAGGGAGGAGGAAAAGGAGTAGGGGGAGAAATGGGGGAGAGAAGCAGAAGGAGGGAGGAAGGGGAAGAGAGGAAAAGGAAGAGAGTCCCCACTCCCGGTAACCACTCAGTACCTAAGACTTAAGCAGGGAAACTGCTGCTCTCAGGACTGCTCACTAAAGGGTCACAGCCTTCCCTGTATTTTTATGGCTGCCACCCCTCTCCAGTGGCTCCCTCTGGGGTGGCATTGTTGTCTCGGGGCTTCCTGGCCCCAGCCAGTCTGGGGTTCTCTCCTGTCAAATCCTGGTTCATCATCACAGGGGTACCAGTGAAGTCCAGGTCGGTGTCGAGGGCTATGAGCCTCTCTAGCCTCGTCCTGTGTCATGCTTGCACGGTTGCTACAAAGGTTAGAGTGGAACATACCTGGACCTGTGGGCCCAGGCAGAAGATAACCTTGGTGGTGGTGGTGGTGGTGGTGGTGGTGGTGGTGAGGGCTGGGCTCTTGCTCCCACAGCAAATGACTTTCACAGACATAGTAAGGAGGGAAACCTATGCTCAGTTTCAGGGGCAGAAACACCTCAGCCAAAAAAATGAATTCTTGTGGCCTTACAACTGTGTGCTCAGAATAGCAGGGACCCCGGTGCCTAAGGAACCCCAGTGCTTTAGAACTAGCCAGCTTTCCTTGACTATAACGAAAGACTCAAGAGACGTTACCTAACGGAAGAGGGGTTGTCATGGTGGGGAGGGCATGGCAGAGACCAGGAAAAGAAGAGGGCAGGGCAGGGATGAAGGATGGAGGGGCGGAAGGGAGAGGAGAGGAAGAGGGTGCTAACTTTCTCATTTTCGCTACCACTCTAGATTACGAGCACCGTACCGCCCACATTCAGGGCAGTCCTCTCCTTAGTCCTTTCTGGAAATCACCCTCACAGACACACCTATGGGAGTGCCCGATCAGTCTCCAGGGTGTCTGTGACTCCTGTTAGGTTGACAAGAAAGATTATCCATTCCAAACTACAGCCATACAACCAACCTCCATATATATATCTTCATAGGTGCACATTTCGGAGAAGCCAGCCGGATGGAATCTCACCGCTGATGGAGTCTGAGTTGGTTCAGATGAAAGGAGAAGGGCTACAGATTGGTAAAATAATCATATCGCATTCAGTTGGATTTATATTTGGGAAGAGCCATCCGGTAGAGCACTGATTAGACACTCCAATAATGTCCACACTCCTGGATTCAGCCTCCCTGCCTGCAGCAAGCTCACCAAAACGGATAAAGAAGAGGATTTACAGGAGTCTCTCCACTGTACCATCCAGTCCAAGAGGTAAGAATTAGGAAGAAGTGAATCAACAGCTCAGTGGTTAAGTGACTTACTGATCTTATAGAGGACCTACCTGTAACTCCAGCTCCAGGGAACTTAGCGCCCTCTTCTGGGCATCTTGGACACATGCGCTCACATGCACACATACCCACACAGACACGCAGATGTACACACAATTTAAAAATAAAACAGTTTTAAAAAAAACGAATCACGTAGGTGTGGTGCACAGCTAAAATGCTAGCACTGAGGAGGTCAAGGATGGGGTGTTAGAATTTCTAGCTCATCTTTGGCTACACAGGGAGTTCAAGGCCAGCCTGGGATAATCTGTTGAGGGGGGGTGTGGGTTTTGAGTCACCCACCACACTGGTGCACAATGATGACCCAAGCACTTGCGAGTCTGAGGCAGAAGGATCAATAGCTCAAGTCAGCCTCTCAGCTATGTAATATGTTTGAGGCCAGCCTGGGCTACATGAGAACACCCGAAGAACAATTAAAAAATGTTTTTAAAGTGAATACCTCTTGGCAGGAGTTTGATGAACGGCCATCCTGCCCACTCCTTGCGTGTAAAAAACATCCCCAAACTTGGTGACTTAAAACACCCCAAATTCTAGGTTAAGGCTCTGGCCTGAGTACAGGGCTTGGTGGTGACTGTTCCTGGTCCATAATGAGTCGTGCTCAGATGGGTGGATGTACAGAGTCAAGGCCTGGCTCAGTTTAGTCTTGTGGCATGTTGTCCTCTGTGGGAACCTCAGGGGATCACCTTCTCCCTTAGAGACTGAAGACTCTAAGATTCCGTGTTCACAGTGAAAGGCTCCTCTGTCTTAAAGTTTGTTCCAGGAAAGAGACAGCACAACGTGACCTCCCCCCACCCCCACCCATCTTGATCAATTGGACTCACAAATCAAATTACACAGGGATAAAGACTGGGGTGAGGGGTCCCACCTCTTAACGGACATGGTCATAGGTAGGTAATTGTCTGTGATCTTGTTTTCGCTTACAATTTGACGTCACGTTGTCTTTGATAACCGTGTTGACAGAGAGACAATGTGCATACTAGATTGTGTAAGCCAAGTTGCTAGATGCTGGGATCCGTAGGTAGAAGCCTGCTCTGCTTTTGCACAAGGCCTGGTTTCAGGCACCAGGACCCCATGGCAGCTCACATCTGCAACTCCAGCTGCTGGGGAATCTGACGCCCTCTTCTGACCTCTGAAGGTACTGCATGCACCTCATGCACATAGACTTCCAGGCACACATAAACACATTAAATAAATAAATCTTAAACAAACAAACAAAGAACAAATAATGTTAGGGACAATCTTATCCAAATACCAAAAATATCTTTTCTGTTGCTATGGAGATGAGTTATTTTCTTCTATGTATTTTTCTGTTTTGCTTTTTTTTTTTTTTTCTTCCTAAGATCCCCCCTCCACACACAGGTCATGTCTAGATCCCAACAATGATTAAGCTTAAAAAAAAGTCCCATTGAAGTTGCCATGTTCGGTATCTGTGAAGGTTTCTGGGAACCTAAGGTACCATTTGGCTGGAAGAAAATTGAAACCAGGCCCCCCTTTGAGATGTTCGGGTTCCCCTGTTTGCAGATGACCGCGTGCAACATTTATACTCCTGTCTACCCGATGTGCACATTGGGGTTTGTAGTCCCCAGCCCTTATACGTCTGCCAAGGAGCTCTGACAACCCCATAAAACAAAACCAAGGCAGAATGATGTAGAGAGGAGAAGGGCATCTAAAATGTACATCATCTTGGAATCTCCACCCATCCCAACTTTATTTCCAAGATACGCCATGAGTAAGCCGTACCATCGCGCGAGCAAGGATCACCAGCCAAGCCGACAAGCCTCGATAAAGAAGAAGAGGTGAGCAGATGAAGGGACACGCCATGGTGGGAATAAAAGAGGCAGAGGAGGCCACATCAGAGGGCGTCTTGGTTTGAGAATGGGCAGAGATGTCCATGACGAGAAAGCATGGGGAATGGCCATTTCATGCCTCTTAGACCATGAGGCGGAGGGCGGTGAACCCTGGCCTCCCTGGCCACGCCCACCCCCGCTCAATCACCAGCAAAAATGCACTACCAGCTTCCAGAAGGAAGCCACCATCTCTGTGTGTTCAGGACCAGAGGGTAAGTCGCCCGTGACTGTAGAGAGCTCCTCTACTCTGAAAGCCCCAAGTGTGAGGCCGTCCAAACTCTACAACCTTCTCAGCACCAAGAACGCAGTGCCGCAAGGATGGAAGAATTTCACCCTGGCCTCCTCCTTTGAGAGGTTCTCCCCCACACCTCTTCAAAAAGCAGGCACTCGAAAGATACCGTATGTCGTGATCCTCAGGCCCTGTGTGTAAGGCAGGTATGCAACAAATCAACCCCAGGCTATCTCATTTACACAGACGAAAATGTCCCAGGATGTAAACAGAAGCCCTTGTGGCCACACGCATGAGCTCTCCAGTCATTTGAATGCCGATTTCATGGGTGTGAATGTGCATAAATTGCTTTGGTTTCTGGTTGTTACTTTTTTTGTATATTCTATATAAATTCAATATAAAATCAGTATAATATAAATTCAATAAACTCTAAAATATGTTGTTATTATTTATCATTTATTATTATTATTTATTGTGTGTGTGCATGAGTGCGTGCCATAGTCCGTGTGTGGAGGTCAGAGGTCAAATTGCCCGAGTTGGTTCTTTCCTTTTGCCATGTGACTCAAGTCTTCAGGCGGCTGGCAAGTGCCTGTACCTCCTGAACCATCTCAACCAGCCCTCGAGCTGAGCACTTCCTTAAAGAAACAAGTTTGTTGCTAGTGTGGTTTTGTTTTGTTTTGTTTCTGTGTAGTGCCCTCTGAGACATCACACAGTCTGAGAGTAATTTTGCCATGCCTGTGAATGTACACACACTCATAGGCATGCAAATTCACATCAACATACATCATACAGAGCTGTGTTAGGCCTGGCCCAATGGTAGGAACCTTCGCTAGTTCACTGTTGAACGTAGTCCTTGTTTAAAAAGTAACTTATAAAGTGGATCTCAGTGAGTTTGAGGATAGCCTAATCCACATAGTGAGCTCCAAGAAAGCCAGAGCTACATAGTAAGACCTTGACATACATGTACATCATATATACATACACATACACATATACATCATATACATATACACAATGTATATACATACACAATACGCATACACATATATAATACACATACACAATACACATACACATATATAATACACATACACAATACACATACACAGTACACACACATATAAAATACACATGCACTACACATATATAATACACATACACAATACACATACACAGTACACATATACAATACATATACAGAGTACACATACACAGTATACATACACAATACACATACACTGTACACATACACAGTACACATGCACAATACATATACATATACGCATACAGTATACATCAAATACATATACACAATATATACATATACACATACACATATACACAATACACATACACATATACATATCATGTGTGTGAAAAGTTATAGAACCCAGCATAGGAATTCACACTAGAATGCCAGTACGGTTGAGATAGATGACCTGAGAGTTCAAGGCCAGCCTGAACTTCCTAGCAAGATTCCATTTAAAAAAAATTAAGCTAAGTTGTATAAATTTAAAATGAATTTATTTCACAGAAAGAGTGAGGGTCGTGAATGCAGCCCAGTGGGTAGAGCGCTTGCCCAGCGAGCATGAAGCGTGGTTTGATCCCCAACACCACATAAAACCAGGCATTATGACACGTGACTGCTAGACCAGTACTGGGGAAGTGCAAACAAAAGGTTCAGGAGTCCAGGGTCATCCTCGGCTACAGTAAGTTTGAGGTTAGCCTGAGCTATATGAGACCCTCGTCTTGGAAAAATAAGAAACACCTAAAGTTCGTAGCGATCAAAGTCCTCACACTTGTGACTTTACAACCCCAGCCTCCCCTCTGGTTTGAAGGTCTTCCCACGCATCATCTGCCTAATGGACTATTTTAGGATGACACACTGTCCCAGCCCTCAGCATGACGTTTGCTGATGTCCGGCTGGCGTCTCAGTCAACAGTGGGGAAACAATTTATGGCTCAGTGAATGCCTGAACTCGGGGCTCTTCAGTCCCTCGGGAGCTAACTATTAACCGTTCACATCTTCGTGGCTTCGTTAGAAATATACAATGTGTGTAGGATAACAAGTCATGTCTCCCCAACACACACTGAAACAAACCTAGACACACACACACACACACACACACACACACACACCTGTGTTTCTTTCTGAAATCCTTTAAATGACCGTAGGTATCTCGGGAGGTGGTACACATCCCTCTAACCTCATTACCCCAACAGCAGATTTGCTAGGAAGTCTGAGGCCATTCACGGGGGAGTCCAAGGCTATCCTCCTTGGACTTGTCTGCCTCCTTCTGAGCACAGCCAGAACCAGAGAGGCATCTTGAGGGAGGGAGGGGAGGAGGGAGGGAAAGCTGAGACAGGGGCATTAGAAACTCACCCAATTAATTAGCCAATACTGAGGACCCAGCCATCTGGATAACCCATTGATGAGGATGGCAGGGGGCCTAGTCCCCAAGCCCCTTGTGGGTTACCGCAGCCTGAGGCAGCTCATCCTCCTCCCCCACCCCAAAGCCACTTAAATATTTGATGGAAAAATCAAAGCCCTGTTCCAACTTTTATGAGCTGGTGCCAGGCGCCCACCCCTGCCACCATCTCCCCAGGAGCCCCCACCCCGTGCTGTGCAGCCCTGGTCCTCCATCAAGCCCAGTGCATTAGGACAATTAGCGTTAGCCCACTGGCGCCAATTAGCAGCCAATAGTGTCTATATTATGAAGAGGGGGCGGCAGGGCGCCTCTGTCTCCAGCCGGCCTTCACACTCAATTACATTAAGTGGAGGCTCAGAGCCGAGGCCCGGTGGACAGTTGCTGGGGTAATTGTGTCTTCTCCCTGGCTGCAGGCGATCTACAGGCTCCTTGGTCCCCAGACCGACTCCCTTCCTTGTCTAGTTTCATCACTACAAACTCCTCCCAAGGAGAGGAGGGGGCACCTAGGAAGGAGGCGGGGAAAGCAGGGAGAGAGCCCTAGGATAAAATCCCAATACGCACCCTTAGTCCTTCCCACCCTCCTTCCCTCCCTTCTTCCGCCCCTCCCTCCCCTCCCTCCCCTCTTACTCAACACAGATGCTCACAGAGTACACCTGGCATGATGCTTCTGTGCACAGGACAGATCCAGTGCAACCTGAAAACACAAACCTCCTCACTCCAAAAGACGTCACGCAGTCCGTGGCGCTGGTGAGACTGCCATGCAGGTAAAGTACTGTCCTGACCTGCGTTCGTCCCCAGCACCTGTGGAAAAGCTGGGTTCCGATCTGTGCTACTCAGAGGTGAAGTCAACCACACCCAGCCTTTGGGCCAACTTTGGTCAACGCTATCCTTCCGTATGGCGGCAGGCAAGCCAGGAGCTCAGTATTTCTGGTACGCTGGCTGGGCATCTAGCTCTAGGTTTCTTCCTTGTGTCTGCCTTCTTGGACCTGGATTATTCACTCTTTCTTCCAGGGTTCAAACTCAGGTTCTCACACTTTCATTCCAAGCAATATACCCAGCCAGACATCCCCACTGGCCCCATTCCTGGGGGTCACTTCCTGGTTGTGTGGTGCGCTATCTCTTTAAGGGCTTCCAGCCACTTAGAAGCCTGGGTAGAAGTCAGAATCTTCATTCCTGCTAAAGCTGGTCTCTTGGGAGCTGGAGGCTGTGGAGCCAGGTACTAGGGCTCGCCCACAGAAAGGTCCCTCTTCCTGCATCCTCTGAACTGTCCACTTGGTACCTGGCCACTGACTCCCGCTCATGTATCCAACACCCCAAGCTTGCCTGGCCAGGTGAAAAGATAGCCGAGCAGCGCCACAGTAGCCCTACCCTGTCGGAGCACGGAATGTCCCAGGAAGACACATGACTAATACGGGAGGATGGAGCCACCTCCTACAACGTGCTCCTTGGTGACCCACTGCAAAAGGTCGTCACTGGGTCATTCGGCATGTGATATCCCCTGGGTGGACAGATGCAGGATTCCTGCTGGCCTGGCTTTTTCCACCTAGAAAAGCCTTCCCTGTGTGTGACCCACAGACCCTGCAGTGTTCCCAGAGAGAAGCCATGGGCTGGTATAAAAAGGGTTCTTTCTTTCGCCAGCCCTTTGGTTGAGCGCCCTGGGCATGCGCAGTGCTACCCGCAAGGAGTTGGCAGCCCATGGAGTTGTCTTTCCTTGGGAAACCCAATGGCAGGCAGTAATTAACTCACGTCCCTTCCCTGGGAAATGGCAGAGCCCACAAACCGAGGTCAGCCCAGCCAGACGTGTCCTCAGTTTCTCCGTACCATAAGTGTCTTTTGTGGGTGGAGGACAGAGCAGCTGGTAGAACAGGGTAGGGAAGTTAGGTGTCTGCAAGAATGAATGTCCAGCACCTAGGAGTTATTCCACTCTCCCTGGCTCCCAGGAGTAAGTTTCTAAGTCCACAGGGCTCGGTGTCTCATCTATACAATGAGGTGAGAGGAACAACCTAAGCCATGGAACAGGCTTGGAATCCCAGCATTGCTCACAGTAACCGAGATATGGAACCAGCGTCAAGGCCCGTCAACAGGGGCCAACACAAACGAATGTGAACATATACATAATGGAGTAGTATACAGCCATGAAGAGGAACGAAAACGAGCCATTTGCATGGAAAGGGGCATGGCTGGAGAGTTATGCCAAATAAGCTGGACTCAGAGAGGCAGATATATCATCTCTGATCTTTAGACTCTAAGAGGGGAAAGATCGTGAGAGAGAAGGGGAAAAGAAGAGGAGCCAGCAGGGACAAGAGGGTGGCTATGATCAACACATGCCATTATGAATGTGTGCAAATTTCCTATTGAACCTGTTGATTTGAATAACTGATTATGTTCATTAAAAAGGGTTACCTTTGGGGATGGAGAGAGAGGGCCTGCCTATCAGTGAAACGTGTGTACTGTTCTTGCAGAGGACCCAAGTTTCCTTCCCAGTACCCATAGGAGTGACTCACAACCACCTGTAATCCCAGCTCCAAGGTATCAGACATCCTCTTCTGGCCTCCACAGATACTACACTCAGGTGTACACACACACACACACACACACACACACTCACACTCACATAAATACACACATTCACACACACATTCGCACACAAAAATATACACACTCATACACTCACACACACATACACACACATACACATACACACACTTACACACATAAATACATATATACACATTCACACACACTCACACACACATACACACTCACACACACATACACATACACACACTTACACATACACATACACAGACACACATACACACATACACACACACTCACATACACACAACTCACATACACACACTCATATACACACACACATACTCAATATACACTTACACACATAAATACACACATACACACATTCACACACACACACTCACACACACATAAATACACACATTCACACACACATATACACACTCGCACACATAAATATACACACTCATACACTCACACACACATACACTCATACTCACACATACACACACTTACACACATATACCATACACACACTCACATACACACACACTCACACACACATACACACACTTACACACATAAATACACATACACACATTCACACACACTCACATATACAGTCGCACACAATCACCAATTACTGTTTTCTGTTTAGAAGTGAGGCTATCGAAGGTCAAATAGAACAGACCTCCTGTCTATAAATAAAGCTTCATAGGTGATTAGACAACTTCAGTCGATTCATTTGAGTAAGGCCTCCCGCTGCTGCTACTGTAAAAATGGAGTTGAGTAATGGGGATAGAGCAGTCAATCTCAAAACTGAAACCCATTTTCTCCTTGGACCTTGGTAGAGATGTCATCCGACTCTATGTCTGACCCCAAAGTTCTCTCAGCAATTGTGTGCTGGGATGTACTCGGGTTACCTGGCAGGCACTGAGAGAGTGCCCATTGCAAATAAGTGCTAAAAGAGGAGGAAGGGACAAAGGGTTGTTCTAAACCAGTTCTCTCTCTCTCTCTTCTACAGTTGAGGAGCTCAGGAAGCTCAAGGTCAAAGAGCAGCCAGCTTTGTTGGGTATAGATGAGCACACAGCCTGGCTTATTGACTGGGTCCTAGCCACGGAGCTCGAACTCACCTACAGTTCCCGCCTGGCTCTGCTGAGAGCTCGCCCACATCTTGTGTGTGTGTGCATACTCACACTTTCATCTGGGCCTGGAAGGCCCCTACGATCACCCCCACAATGCAACAGGAGTCTAAGCTCTGTCACACACTTGCAGGTTCAACTCTTGGACATGTGGTCTCCATTGTGGGCAGCTGCTCTGTCCCCGGACACCTGCAGGGGACATAAGATGTTTTCTGCCACCTTCTAATGGGGAGCACGTCGGGCGAAGCCGCCAGAACCTTGATGTGCGTGGGCTCTGCCGAGCAAAGGGTTTACTTACCTTGGCACGGAAGGGGCAGAGGTTAGCCAGGGTGTCTTATTGCCTTGGTCTTTGCAGGCATCCTCAGTCTCCACATCCACAAAACGTTTGGATCACCAATCCCCCTTTTTACCTAAGAGAATTTGGCTAAATGTGAAGTTCACACCATGGACCTTACTAGAAAACCAGCAATTCCAGCCAAGAATGGAAAAAGCCACTAAAACTAAGCAGGAAAATCAAACGCGTGGATTGATTTTCAATCCTAGCATGAGAGAGAATGTCTTCAACCCATAGAAAGAACTCTTAGGACTCACGCCATTGGCACAGGAGAGAATGGTATCTAAAGAATGAGGAAGGGATCCGAGTTATGAATCTAGAAATTTCTGCCTTGTAGTA
Source organism: Rattus rattus (assembly GCF_011064425.1). NCBI lineage: Eukaryota > Metazoa > Chordata > Mammalia > Rodentia > Muridae > Rattus > Rattus rattus. The sequence goes on from NC_046169.1 coordinate 34,816,328, forward strand.
TCATGATAAGAACAGAGTGAAGGAGTAGGGAAGGGGGGAAGGGAGAGGAGGAGGGGGGAAGGGAGAGGAGGGTGGAGGAGGAAAAGGAGGAGAAGAGGGGTGGGAGAGGGAGAGGAGGAGAAAGTCTAGTGTGATCTTCTCCGTGCTCCACCTCGTTGGAATTCCAGAGAAAGGCGGTGCAGAGGGGGAAACCAAGGCTCAAAGAAATTTATAAACTTGACCAAGGTCACGCCTCACCGTTTCCACTTCCAGTCGAGCAGCCAGGCACCACTTCTCCAGGGCATCTCAGTAAAGGCTGCTGGATCAAGATGCCCCATTGGGACAAGGTCTTGGCTGAGCTTCCTCCCCGCAGGGGTCTGGGCTATGCAGCTGGTGGGCAGAGATGGCCCAATTCAATCCAACTGAACTTGCATCCTCTTTGCAGAGACTTGGGGCTCAAGGGCAAAACACTGCTGAACCCGGGGAGCCGGGCAAGGACAAAGAACTAATTAAGACTGAAAGCAAGACCAGGCCCCCAGCTCTGCCTCCCTGTGCTGCAGACACCCAGGGGCCTGCGTTCCTTTGCACACAGCCCAAGTGGCTTCTAAGCAGGGCTAACCAACCCAATGACGGACCTGTCCCCAAGAGAGAGCTGGCTGTGAAAACTAGATACCACAGGGGCTGAGATCTGATCCACGTTTTGGGGACACACCATGGTCCTCGGTGGTCCCAGGTCCATATTTTTGGAGGGGGTGGATGTGAAAGGGACATTATGCAGTCGCCAAGGGCCTCCTTCATTCACCCTCAAAATAATGTAAACTTCTGTCCTTCATTTGATTTTTTTTCATAAAGTCCTCACGATGCAGCCCAGGCTGGCTTGAACTCAAGTTCCTCCTTCCGGCCTTGGCCTCCCAGGTTCCAATATTATAGGTGTGCACCTTGACTCCAGGCTTTTATTCATTTTCAAGACATCATCACCTGCTATCAAAGAGACTGTGTGTGCATGTGCAGGAGTGTGCATGTTCTTGTGTATGTGTGTCAATGTGTAGCTTCCATTCCCCAGACTTCCCTTGTGAGTATGTAGGGTGTGTGTGTGTGTGTGTGTGTGTGTGTGTGTGTTCCATTCCCCAGCCTTCCCTTGTGTGTATGTAGGGTGCATGTGAATGAGTTTGCATGTTCATATGTATGTCTCTATGTGTAGCTTTCATTTCCCAACCTTCTCTTGTGGTGTGTGTGTGTGTGTGTGTGTTTCCATTCCCCAGCCTTCCCTGAAGCAGTATCACCTCTGTGGCCTCAACTGAGAGACAACAGACAAGTACCTTCTAGAGAAGGTTCTGGAAAACATGTCCTCTCTTGATTAAAAACAGGGACAGATGCAGCCAGTTGAGGTCTTTTGTGTCTTCCCTCTCCATCTAACCTGGAGACGTGGATGCAATGCCCAGAGGCAGAGCAGCCACATTGTAACCGTGAGGCACTACATGTGACATTAATCCTGCCAGGAACGCCATGTGAGGTGCTCGACCTCACATCTCCCGCAGTCACAAGGTCTGAACACACAGGGCGATCAAAGAATTTCTGGACCCCACTCCTGTTCTCTTGGCTGACACATCCGACATATTATTCACCAGAAGTATTTCCCATGTCCTAACTAAATGTTGGATCAGTCTGACCCACATTGAGCCTAAATCCAGTCAGCATTTCAGCTTGAAGATATAGTACAGTTCCTTGCTATGGTTTGGATGTAAAATGTTCCCCCAACGACTTGTGTTTTGAATACTTGGTCTGCAGCTGATGAAGCTTTGGGAGGTTGGGGAACCGTTGGGAGGTGGCCTGGCTGGAGAAAATGGGTCACAGGGAGTGGCATTTGGTGGTCATGTCTTCATGTAACCTGCTTGCTGGCCCTTGGTAGTATGAAAACCCTCATCATTAATTACCTCCTCAACCACTCGCTTCTCCATGGCTCCCCTGACAGGACAGGTCGATGGCTCTGAAACCATGAGTCAAGTACGCAGCTTCTCCTCCCAGAGCTGGCGTGTAGGCTCTCACTATGCAGTCCCAACTAGTCTAGAACTATCTGGCCACGGATCGCCTTGAACTCAGGAGGTCCACCTATCCCTGCCTTCTGAGTGGTGGAATTTAAAGTGTGTGCCACCATGCTTGGCTTTACCTATTGTTTTAAGCCACACGTATGGGGTCGTTTATTACAATAGCCACAGGAAGCACACAGATAATTTAAAAAGAATTAAGTACTTCTGCAGCCAAGTGTTGGATCCATCCTGGGAACCAAAAGGTACTGGTGCAGCCCACACTTGAGCCACTGGGTAATGAGTGTTCGCTCTCCGAGCACCTGGCATCCACGGGTCCCTCCTCTGGAAAGTCCAGAGGCAGGAAATGTCTGATTTCCTGGCTCCGCTCTCTTTCACTCCTCGTAAGAGGCCCCAAGGCCGCAGCGGAGCCTCGAGGAGGCTCAGGCTTCTGCCTGCATCCTGTTTGAGCCAGGGATTTCCCTCCCAATTACAAGCTTCCCTTTCAGCTGTTCCCGCTTCCCCACACCTGGCTCGGAAGCACATGATGGCCGTTAGCCTCCATCCTTGCCGCTGTCTCCCGTCACCTCATTGTGCCTGAGTGAGCGGGCAGTGGTGCTTCAGAAGCTACCCCTGCTGGAAACATTGTGGGGAGACTGAGCCAAAGGGCCATGCAGGAAAAACGGTGGGCCGCCATGACTGCCTTTCTCTCCTGCACCTAATCTGGGCATGCGCGTGGATGTGTGTTCCCATCAGCCCCAGCGGCAGCTCCCAGCAAATATTGGGAGCTAGGAAAGATGGCGCCTGCTTCTGCCCTCCAGGCTTGTCCATTGGAACCCTGACCTATTGTGTTTCTCACCACTGCGGGGCCCAGGGCTTGTTAGCTCTTCAATGTCATAAACTCTCCAGGTGGCCTTCACTATCCCAGTGTCCGAATCCCGTGTTTCCAAAAATGGTCTCTAGATTGGAGTGGATCCATCGCTAGTATTTGGATCTCAGGGCGTGGAAGGCCTGAGTATTCTCCTCGGAAACCTTTGACTCTCTGAAGTGAGATGAATGAATTAATCGTAGTCCTGTGATCATGTCTAACCCTGTGTTTATCCAGGAGGGAGGGAGGGAGGCCACATACCCCATGGAAGGACATCCTCCTCCCAACCCCCCACTCCCAAACCCCCACAACCAGCAACTGAAAACGCCAGAGACACTAAGGCATGAGCTCCAGGACACATGAGAGACTTGGCTGATGGACCAACTCAAGGCCTTCCTTCTTCTCCACATGGCCTTGCTGAACCTTCTGGGTCTGGGTGGTAGTGTAGGACACTTCCACCCAACCTCCCTCCCACCGTCTTGCCTCTGGGTGGGACTCTGGAGCAAACCATAGACTCACCGCCTCTGGCCACCTCCAGCTATTTTGTATTCGTCTTAATATCCTTGCAGTGGCACCTGCTTCTCACAGGACTAGGCGTAAGGCAGACATAAGGCAGAACAAGCCGGAGCCATAGTCAGAGGGCTCTCCCCGCCCTTAGAATCCAAAGGAGTGGAATGTGCATACAATATAATATTACCCAGCAATTAAAGGAGCAGAAATACTAACACGGAACAATCTCAAAACGTTTTTCCAAACTGAAGGGGGCAGAGAGCCCAGGGCTGTGGTGTATGGTGGGGCCTGTGATGAGATCCTGGGGAAAGAGGTCAGGTTTCCCCGGCTAGAAGAGAAGAGGCAAGAAGGTCATTTTCAAAGTGGTTAATGTGTTTGTTGTTCGTAGTGAATTTGGAAGCAGCTGTAAGACCATAGTCCTCAAAACTCAATGTTCTCAGGGGTCAAGAGCACTTGCTGCTCTTGCAGAGGACCTAGGGTCGGTTCCCAGCACTCACGTTGTGTGATTCACTACTGCCCGTGACTCCAGCTCCAGGGGAAGCTAATGTCCACTTCTGGGCCTGTGTGGGTACCCAACTGTACATGCACACAGACATACAAGCTGACAGACAGACACACACACACACACACACACACACACACATACACACACTCTTAAAAACCTCATTGTTAGACCTGTAACCCCAGTATTGAGGAGGCAGATAGATGGCAAGCTTAAGGCCAGACTTCTTATTTAATGAGACCTTCTCTCAAACAAATAAGCAAATTACAGGAACGGCAGCAGCAACAGCCAAAGTCCTCAGTGACCCATCCACTGGAAAAATGTATACCTCACCAGGTATAAATTATACTTAAAACATAAATAAATGTGTCTGTGTGTGCATGCATTATAAATCCCAATGCTTTTCATGTCCTTTATTTTATTAAAGATACTTACCTTACTTGTTGTGTGTGTGTGTACGTGTGTGTACATATGTGCACATTTGTGTGTGTGTGCATATGTGTGTGTGTGCAAGGATATATGCCACATGTTTGCAGGTGCTGGCAGAGGCCAGAAGAGGGCGTGGGATCCCAGGAAATACAGTGGCAGACAGTTGTGAGCTGCCCAACATGAGTACTGGGAACTGAACTCAGATCCTCTCCAAGTACTCGCTCCCCCTCACCTCTAAGCCATTTCCCCAGCTCCTCTGTGATGCTGTTTAAGCACTGAGTTCACTCTCTGAACCCTCATGAAACCCTATGAAATACATGAAGTACTACTCACACTTTACAGAGGAGGAAACTGAGCCAGAGTCATGTCACCTGCAGAAAGTCACCCAGCTCACAGCTGGCCACACTGAGACCCAATTCCAAAACATGTGACTGCAGAGCTCACATCAGGAGCCCTTGAGCCTTACTTTGAGAATTAGGGGGTGGGGAGGACACAGCCTTCCCAATTCCCAGTCAGCATTAACATCAGGGAGGGAGGCTTGGAAGAGAACAGGATTGAAGGAAAGCGTTTTTTTCCAGTTTGGGATGCTACATTGCTGCCCCAGTAACTCATGCTAATTCTTCAATGTCAGAAACTCTCCCAGGGACTCTAAGTACAGCAGCAGGGGGAGTCTGCCAGGGAAGGTGGCTGTTTACTCAAAAGCACTCCGTGGATTCCCTAACATGTCTTGTCAGCACTCAGGATGCTCCGATGACTTCTGAAATATTTTCTAGGTGAGCTCCCCGGCTGCACATGACCTTGCCTCTCAGTACCCCATCCCTGCATGACTGGGAGTGCCTGTTGACAAGGCCCCACAATTAGCTTCTCCCCACTTTGCTAGGTTAAGTGTAGAGGAAGATGCTGGGGAGGAGGGTCATGGAGGGTGTTAAACTCATTTCTCCCCCTCTTAGCAATACAAGGCAGAAATTGGTAACCAGAGGGGACACACTAACAGGCAATGTTTTTGCCTCCATGGGCATTTCTGCTTGGTGGGTCTGGGACTCATGTTGCTCCAACAACATACATAACATTCCATTTGGGCTCCTGGCCTGACACAGGCAGAACTGGATAGATATTCTACCTAATGTGGCTTCAAACTCTGCGGGGTGTTTGCAAAGGATTGGAAATGTCTGTCTTAACAAAGAGTCCTTCCAATTCAGCTGGAGAGACTACACATTAAAAACTCCCCCAGGAAGCAGCGGAATTCAGCTCCAGGGTCCCTCAAAATTGGCAGGATCAGGAACAGTTGCTGAACCTGAGAAACCATTCACTAACCCAGCAAGGGGTTTGGCCAAGATCTGAAGACACAGAAATGGCTCAGTTGGTAAAAAGCTTGCCCAGCAAGTATGCAGACCTGAGTTCAAATCCCAGGCACCCACATAAACTCAGATGCAATACACAACACCTGTGCTCATAGCCCACACCGGTAATCCCAGCACTTCCACAGGGAGATCAGAGGTGGAGACAAGAGAATCCAAGGGACCCTGTCTTATGCAAGTTCTCCCACAGGGTGGAAGGATAAACCTGACATGGAAGTTGACTTCTGACCTTTACATGTATGCCTTGGCATGTGTGTAGCCCAAACCCCCAACCCTGAACAGACACACAACTTCGGTTTCTACCTGCAACATCAATCACCCTCTCGGTTCACCTTTCCTCTGTGTGTCCCTCATAAGAGATGCATATCCTTTAGGACCTGTGCCAGCATTCTAGAATATTCTCACCCTCAGATCCTGTGTGTTCTAGAGGTCAGGATGTAGCCATGCTCTGCCTTTAGAGCAGCAGTTCTCAACCTTCCTGATGCTGGGACCCTTTAATACATCTCCTCATGTGACTGTGATCCCCAAGGATACAATTACTTCAATTGCTACTTTGTAGCTGTAACTTTGCTACTGTTAGGAATCATAGAGTAAATATCTGTGTTTCCGGATGGTCTCCAGTGACCGGTTTGCCCCAGTCCCACCCAACCCCCGTGTTCCTCCCTCTTCTCTTTTCTTGGGGTTTGGTCCCCTAGAGACTTCATTCATATCAGCCTTGCTTCTGCCTGGGTTTCACCCTTGAATGCTTCACCCCCTAATGTAGGGGTGATTCCTGACAATACTAAGCAGCCAAAGAGGACCACTGTATTCTCCTTAAAATAGCAGGGAGCTGGAAACCCCTCACGGGGGATTATTTGGTAATGTTTTTCCATACCTCTGATGCTTGGGTGTTCCCAAGACAGTTGCTACATCACTCTGAACTCTGCAAACACACACGGAAGCCCAAGAAGATGAAGTCAGGGGGAAAGCAGAGAGAGCCAGGAAGGGCAAGGAACAGGAAGGACAATATAGAGCCTGCTATAGAATCACCTGTTTGGTTGCTGTCTTTGGGATGCAAAGACCCGCACAGCACTGTTTGTTGTTTTGATTTTTGCAGACCTATTGTCCGGCACATCCTAAACAAGAACTACAAGACAGAGCTTTAAGATTCCATCTCCATTTGGGTGATTCATGTTGATGCAACGGAAGGCTAACAAAATCCAGGCATCATCCCGGGATTACACACCCAGAGAAGGGGGAAATCAGAGCCATTTATACAGGCCCTCTACTGAACGTAAAGACTGCATGGGTTATATGCTTGCTATGTGCAAAAGGCAAAATAGAAAGTTAACTAATCCTCTCAGTTAGAGGCTAGCTGACTCTTTTTTTTTAGTAAGGATATCTGCAAGATACAGGCTCTCCATCCTAGCTATGTATTTAAGGGTGCTGCTGCACCATGCAAGCAGCACTCAAACGGAAGGTGTTGTCATGTGCCAATAAAACTTTATTAGCACCAAAAGGGGGCTGTGGATCTTGATCATCGTTCCTGCAACTGAGAAGGTCTAAGGCACAGTACTCAGGTACTGTTTGGTAACAGGCCCTGGGGACATGGAAGGCAGATCTGCCCATTGAGCTTTCAGTGTAGTGTGGAGGTGGTGCCTTGTGAGAGACGCATGCAAGGGGGTTGGACTGACATTATGGGGAGATGGTGAAGGAAATAGAAGGGCTCCTGGGGCTGCCAGGGTCGGGGGTCATCTAGACAGAGTCAGGGAGGTGCTGTAGAGTAGAGATTTCCTTCCCTCCAAGAAGACCTGGGTTCTGTTCTGGGCTCAGAACAACCTAGAATTCCAGCTCCAAGAGGTGACATATTCTGTCTCTGTCTCTCTGTCTCTCTGTCTCTGTCTCTGTGCGTCTCTATCTCTGCCTCTCTCTGTCTCTCTCTGTCTCTGTCTGTCTCTGTCTGTCTCTGTCTGTCTCTCTCTGTCTCTCTCTGTCTCTCTCTGTCTCTCTCTGTCTCTCTCTCTCTGACTTCTTGGAAACTTCATCCCCCAAATACTTCACCTTTAGAGGTGACCCCTGAACTGGGCACAGGAGACAGCAAGCTCAGTCGAGCTGGCCAATCCTGCTGAGCTTGGGCGGGATGCATCTGGGTCTCTCTGCTCACAGGAGATGAGAGCCAAGGCCACCAGAGCTGGAGACAGGCGGCTGCCCTCCCCACAGTCACTTGCCCACCCACAAAAGTCCCTTTTCATCCGATGCACTGCAGCAAAGGGGACTGGCTTCTTCCTGCCCCGGTTTATGGAAGGCGACAGCAGAGGCGAGAAAACAGGCGGCGGAGAAGCCATTACAATCAATTTGCGCAGCTCGCTGCTCGCAGACAGACTCCGTGTGGACTGGATTCTGTTACTGGGGCTGGGGGGCCGGCCCGGCGGGGGGCAGGGGGGCCTTCAGGGAGGCTGGAGCCTTCTGCCTTCCGCGGATGGGCCCCATTAGGGCTGCAGGCTGGCGCCACTGCTGCGGGGGCTCCCACCCCGCGCGCAAGTCCCATCTCAGAGCAAGATGGGGGGGCGCCCGTGTTAGCTTAACTCCTGCGGCTCCCAGACTAATTGCTCACGGTGCAAACACGCCTCAAAGTGCTGTGGCCTCGTCAATAACAGGGTATTAGACGCTTCCATTCCGCAAGCATTGATCTGTTTCCCTCCCTGCCTCCTCCTGGCTCTGCTCCCTGCTTCCCTCTCTCAGCCAGGGCCGCCTGGCTCCAGCTTTGATGACCCCCCTCCCCAACACACACTTTAAAGTGTTTTCTAAGCGTGTGTTTAGCGTGAGTGGTGTCTAAGTGCTAATTGTTACACCACAGGTTGATTGGCGACGAGATGGCTTGCCAAGTCCCTCCAGTCTCCTGGGGGGTGCGGGGGGGGGGGTCGGCGGAGCGGAGAAGAGGTGGGAGAGGGAAATCCTTGATGCTTCCGAGTTTCCGGTCCTCTTTGTACATTTTCTGGCCCCGTTGTTGCCGAGGGTAACCCCTACTATTATTTTATTGTTGTACTTTATTTATTATTCTGGAAATAATAAAAGAAAGAAAAGGTTTCTTTACAGATGCTGGGTAGACTAAAGCCTGGGTGGGTTTGGGAATGGTGAAGCTGGATCCCTAGGTTTGGCTACAACCAGATGTGGTGGTCCATAAAGGAACACCTGGAGTCCAAGGTCATTCTTAGTTTCATGGCAAGTTTGAGGCTAGCCTGGGCTGCCTAAGACCCTGTGTCAACAAAACACAACAAAACAAAAACATGCCAGAGGAGACATGCCAGGAGACTGCGGCTGTCCCTCAGGAGGTACGTTGGCCCTGTGACGTTGCCAGAATCCCTCTGTCCATCCAGAGAGAGCAAAGAGAGCCTGTAAGGGGCCTGACTGGGATGAAGATGTCCTAAAAGATGTACTCCTGCCCCTCAATCCCTTACACTATTGAAACAATGGACCTCAGAAACTGGATTTTTCCTCTGGAGCCTCATGGTCAAGAAGGAAAATTCTGAAGCCTGGTGCCACCTGGGGTGGTGGGGGTGGGGGTGGGGGTGAGGGGTGGCAGGGTGAGGGTTGGGGAGGATTTCACACAGTAGGGACAGCTTTTCAGACCCTCTTGCTGGGAAGACTGGAGCAGAAGCAGTATAATGGGTCAGTGTACACAGACCAGACCCTGACCAGGATGTCACAGACACGCATGCCACTACCTCTCCCTCTGTGTAAACTTTAATCTCACCTCTGGCCCTGGACCTAGCTGGAGGCACCTCATTTCTCTGCCCCTTTTTCCATTGTGGCCTCAATGAATAAATCTCTCCTTTCTGATTTTTTACTCTTGAGCAGTTTTAATTGGGGTTTTCGAGGAAGGGTGACCTCATTTGACTTCTTGGGGTAGAGGCTGTGGCCCCAAGGTTGGGAACAATGTGAATATGTTAAATGGCAGGTAAGTCCCCTTGGGTCTCTTATGTAACCCAGGCTATCCTCAAACTTAAAATCCTCCTGCCTCCGCTTTTCAGAGTGATGGTCTTACAGATATGCACCCCCAAACCCAGCCTACAGGTGCTTTCTCATAGTGCCTTAGTCTTACCCACTAGAGGGCCCAAACGTTCCCACCCGACTGGTGAGCTAACATTTCTGGGTATATGCCTGCTTAAAGTATGGACGTGTAGAGGTGTCCAGAAACCATCCTCCAGAAGAGGGGTGGGGGGCTGGCTTGCTTTCTATCATTTTGCTGAACAAGACACCAGACCACTGAGTAATGCCAATGTGAACCCACAATGGAGTCGTGAGGGCGATTAGAAGGGGACAGCTGGTATAGACCACAAGCAGGTGCTGTGATCATTCTGTTTTTCCCTCTTTGATTTGTTCTAGAATATCCTGATGATGTGTATTCTTGATACTAGAAGTTTGCTTCATGAAACTCGTGCCCCCAATTTAAGTAGATCTTCTCAGGACACGGGAATCTCAGACCTTACTAGGGACCTTCCTGGGACTTGGTCACATGAGCCATGACATCTCTGTCTCTCCAAGATTCGGGTGCCTGTGGAAGCTCCAAAGGACCAGCCCCTCCCGGCACAATGGCTTCACATTTAGACTTGGAATTTGCAGGGCAGGTATGGCTTTCCCTAGCTGCCCCAGACCTGGACAGCCTATTCCACTTCATTATAATAGATATGACAGTGACTGAGTCTCTCAGCTGATCAAGAGCCATGGTCATCCAAGGCTTGGCTTTGGGACAAGCATCTTTGAGACTGCACTTGCTGGGAAATGACTTTTCATAGGTCCCTTCCCTGTGAATGCCCAGCAAGTTCTTGCTGAAATGACCTTCAGTGGATGAAGGGGAGCCCACAGAATACAGAGATCTTGTGAGACACAGGGCATCTGTCTCTGTCTGTTCTGGGCTCCCTTTGGGGCCTTCGTGTTTGCAATTCCTTTTGGTTAGAATGCTGTGGTCTCCAGTGACCTCTTTCCAAGCTAGTGCCAGAAACGATCTCATTCACTCACAGGTTCCTGGTCTGCCTTCACCTGTCCATCAAATACAGTTTGGCTCATCAATGACAGTGATTATGTCCCTGTCACACTACAATTCTATACAGGGCCTGGAGCACCAGATTGGCAAGTTGTGGGAGTTCCAAAGAGAATGTTCTGCAGACTGCAGTGAGGTCTTCTTGCAAAGGGGGAGATGAATCCACTGTTTGGGTGAGAGTCTTCGCTCAAGCACTTACTTAGGCTCCACCCCCAACAAACTTTACAGAGAAACTTTACAAGAAAACACAGCAGGAATGTCATCTAGATCCAGCCTTCGGCCCTGAAATGTCACCAGTCTGTGGCAATGTCATCAGGAACCTTGGAGGTAATGCTGAATGTCATCGAATATCTACTAACGCATAGTGGAGAAATAGTCCTTATCTGGAGAAAACGGAACATCACATTCTGCCTTCATTCTGTGCTCAAGGATTTGGCACAGATTAGCCTAGGTCTTTGATTTTCCGAATAGTTCTTTGGCTATGGTGTTATTTAGACACATAGAGTCTTCCACGGAGCCATAGATGGTGGTGGTGGTGGTGATAGTGGTGGTGGTGGTGGTGGTGGTGGTGGTGGTGGTGGTGGTGGTGATGATGGTGGTGGTGGTAGTGGTGGTGGTGATGATGATGGTGGTGATGATGGTGGTGGTGATCATGGTGATGGTGGTAGTGGTGATGGTGGTGGTGATCATGGTGATGGTGGTGGTGGTGGTAGTGGTGGTGGTGATGATGATGGTGGTGATGATGATGGTGGTGGTGATCATGGTGATGGTGGTAGTGGTGGTGGTGGTGATGGTGGTGGTGATCATGGTGATGGTGGTGATGGTGGCGGTGGTGGTAGTTATAGTTTTAGGCAACACCTCTCGCCGACATTGTAGATGCATACCATATTATTTTAATCAGACATCAGATTACTGTATTATTTTAATTTGTTATCAGATATGAGAGATCTGGGATTCTAGGAGTAAAAGTCATTTCCACAAGGGTCACCCAGTCATTATCTTGTCAACCCTGGACATGAAACCAGATGCACTTAACGTCTACACTGAAATGGTGAGCCTCTAGTCAGGCTCTCTGGAGACCCATGAAGAATTCCAAGCACCCTTTTGTGCTTTGGGGGTGGGGTGGGGTGGGGGGAGACAGTTTGAAAAGCACAAGCCACGATACTTCCCAGATCAGTCCACCTATCCATAACTTTAGATTGCTGGAAATTTGAGCCCCTAGGTCTCCGTTGAAAGGAAAAAAAAAACTGTGGAGGAGACAAGAACACGACCCTCTTGCTCTTTCTTCTCCAGCGTCCCACTGGCTGTCAACTATGAGGTGGGCAGCCTCCTCTGCGGGCAAGTGTGTCTTGTGATCATTCTTGGGTTCAGATCCCAACGTTCAGTGTACTCGCTGTGTGACTCTGAGTAGGTCTAGTGACATCTCTTAGCCCCGGCCTGCTCTCATTTATAGTTTGGGGATTTGAGGAGGGTATCCATTTAAAGAGAAGCGGGCTGCTGGGTAATAAGCGCTGGGTAAACTTTTATCTCTTCATTTTTATGACTAACAAAATAGAGAGCAGCTCTTTCTCCACTTTCCTTTAGTACGTGAAATTACCGACACTCTAAAAAACCGAGTAGGCAGACGCTCCTGTGCATATGGCCTCCCACTGGGTAAGGAGATATAGGTGTCCAACCCCCGGGCTGTCGGGTAGGAGCTGTTTCACTAATAAAAGAAAATTGCATAGCATGTAAACACTGTTTTTCCCATTCAAAATCTTAAATAGAGATTGGTATAAAAGCAGGTGGGTTGGGGGGGCAATGCTATTTGAAATAGCCCCACCCTCACCCGCCTCTCCTGGTACAGTCACTGAAGCTTTGGATTCTGAAGAAGCCCATTTAAAAACTACGAGGCACTCACTTACATAGGTCCTGTCTCCAAGGGCCTCCTGCTCAAGAAGGGTGAAGCTGGATGAAGGGATCTATGTCTCCAAAACTGCTTCCAGAATAATAAAAATAGGATCTTATGAGACATCATCACTTAGACCAATCACATTCATTATACAAACAGTCTGAATAAATGAATGGACAGAGAGATGAGTGGGTGGACAAGGGGCCTATGGGTGGATAATAGATATGTTGATTGGTTAACTGATTGGCTTTGAAGGGATTAACTGTGGATGGGTGTGTGTATGCATGCATGTATGTATGTATGTATGCATGGATGGATGGACAGATGGATGGGTGATGTATATATGTATGATTGGATGTATGATGTATGTATGTGTGTATGTATAAATTTATGGATGGGTGATAGATAGATGGATGATGGTTGAATAAATAGATCAATAATTTCATGGATGATAGATAGATAGATAGATAGATAGATAGATAGATAGATAGATAGGATAGATGTTTGGTGGGGTATAGACAGACAGACTGGGTATATTGGCCAATGAGTGGATAAATGGAGAGAGAGAGGTAGATAGGTGGTTGGAGGAAGAATGGATAAATAAAATGATCAATAACTACATGGAAGGAAGAAGGATAGGTGGATGGACAGACAAACAGAGGATACTAGTGAGGAGTGGAGTGGAGGATAGATAGATGGATAGACAACAGATGGATAGCTGGACAGATGCTGGTTACATGGGTGGATGGGTAGCTAGATAAATGGAGGTTGGATGGACAGACAGAAAGACAGACAAATGCCAAATGGTTGGAAGATGGCAAATGGACGTACAGGTGGCTGAGGGGAGGGTTTGTGGTGACATGCTAGTAGCAGACACGTATACAAGGCAGCAGTGATGAGAAGGCCTGGCTGAGAGGTCCTGAGCAACCAGAGGAAGGTGAAGTAGCTTCTTCAATAGTCATGTGGCCCTGGAGGGGAGGCCCTCCCATGCATGTGGCACTAAAGAGGAGAATAAGAGTGAAGAGACCGGAGACACCGCCTGCAGCTGCATAGTTCCTGAGTCACCAGTGACCAGCTTCTCTCTCTCTTTTTAATAGGTTTGTCTTACTTTTAATTGTATGCATGTACGTACATACACGCACATGCATGCACATACACATGCACGCACATGCATGTGAAGTCCAGAAGAGGCATTGAATCCCCCAAAGCTGGAGTTACAGGCAGTTGTGAGCCACCTGGCCGGGGTGCTGGGACCTATACTCTCTCTGCATAAGCAGAGCTCTGTTGCCCTCTGAGCCTTCTCTCTCTATCCCTGACGCGGTTCTCGTTACGAAACACGAATGTTTTTCTTGGGCGGTGGGGGGCTTTTCAACCTGCAGAGAGTCTTCCAGAAATGGGACTGGGGTGGTCAGTAAAAGAATCACAGGTAAACAAGGAAGACAAACAGGGCAGAGGAAGAGCAGAGGGCCGTGAAAAATTCCTATCTATTTGGTGCCAAATAGATACCAGATCTTGGTATCCTTTCGAGACAAACTCTTGACAGTGAATCCATAGGATCAGGCTCTGTAAAAAGGGAAGTGAGGCCGGACAGAGTACAGAGCCTGCAGTCTCTTTTAAACTGGGGTGCAGAGCTGGGATTCAACCTTCCTTCAAGCTTCCTTCAAGATCTGTCTTGATGCTACCAGTTTCACGAGATGAAAACTAAACAAAATAAATAAATGAATGAATAAATATAAATTAATTAATTAATTAATTAATATGGAAGGGGGAAATTTGCCTTTGCCCTAATAAAGGAGATTTTTAAAAAGGAAAATAAAGATGAGTTTAGAAGCAGGAAAACAGGGGCAATGTTGCACACCAAGAAGAAAATCGAGAAAAAGCAGAAAGAGGGCCGAGGGCCCTTTCCCATCTGCTCCTGTCCAAAGCAACCGCAGTGCAAATTGCAGTGGACCGTTTTCCTCGAGCTCACACAAAGTGCCTTTTAGCGTGCACACAGCCTCTGAGGGCCCGGCCGGGAGAGACGGCTGGCGTCGGCTGCAAGGAGTCTGAGGGCCCTGGCAAGAAAACCTCAAGGAAAGCTTGTGTCTGGGGTCATCGGATTAAAGGAGGCAGTGGAGCTGGAAACGGAGGAGACAGCAGGGAGGGGGGATAGGGAGGGGGGCTGCTGACCCCTGTGACCTCCTGCCTGCTCTAACCTGATGTAACATATAATCCCGGTAAAACAAAATAGTATTAACCCTTGGGGCCAGGTCAACCCCTTCCGCATCTGCCTGGACTGTCAGACTATGTATCCCAGAGGCTTAACTCTTTCTGGGGTCCTCTGATGACTTCTGCATGGCTCTGCTGTTCTGTGCAGCACATTCAGAGCAGCAGAGGTCCAGGGAAGTGAGGTATTGCATAAGCAAGCAAGCAAGCAAGCTGACAGACAGACAGACAGACACACAGAGAGAGAGGGGTGAGGGAGGGAGGGAAGGAGAGAGAGGGGGGAGGGAGAAAGAAAAGAGAAGAGAAGAGGAGAGGAGAGAGGGAAGAGTAGAAGAGAAGAGAGAGAGAAGAGAAGAGAAGAGAAGAGAAGAGAAGAGAAGAGCAGAGAAGAGCAGAGAAGAGAAGAGAAGAGAAGAGAAGAGAAGAGAAGAGAGAAGAGCAGAGCAGAGAAGAGAAGAGAAGAGAAGAGAAGAGAAGAGCAGAGCAGAGCAGAGCAGAGCAGAGCAGAGGAGAGGCCACAGAGAGGGGAATCTCCGGCCCTAAGAACTAGACAAGAGTGTCTAAAGGGGACAGACAATACACTCTCTACTCCCAGTGTCTGACACTGTGTTTTGCTCTAATTTTGTTAAAATAGGTCATTGTCTCTCTCCTGCCCCTTGCATGTCCCCAATGGTGGGTTGATATTAATCTGTGCTACAGGAAAAGTGCCCCATGCCTGGGGGATATGAGCATCCCAGGGAACTTTATTAAGATATAGAAGGCTGCCACATTCCAGACCTCTGGAACCAGAGCCCATATTTCAACCATATCTCTAGATGAAAGGAGGCCACACTGCACCACAACCCCACCACTTGGTTTGAGAGACAATTTTTGTGGTAGAAGCTGCAGTGTGTCACCGTGTGTCACACAGAACCCCCTTTGGTCCACACTTCTTTGCTTGCAGGGGTTCATTGCAATGACTCGTTGGCCTGGTTCGAGACCTCTGTCTCCTGCTACTCTATCAATTCCTGAGTCTCCCTGGGGCGCCTCTCAGATATGCTGCCATTGCCCTGTGTAATGGAGATGCTGTAGCTTCAGATCTGTAGGACTGTACCCATCAATGGGGTAGATGCTGGGGTGAGTCAATTCAAAACCCTGAATCTGTGCCTGAGAGGTATCTGAGATGTTCAGCCCCTCACTCTCGTGCTTTGGGGCCAGCTCGTCTTGCTGCCCAGGCGAGGTTCAGGGCCCACTCTCCCAAGTGAGAGCTAGTGAGGGACATGGCCAGGTCCCCTACTCTTGTGACACCAGGGCCAGCTCTCTTGCCTGCCACAGATAGCAAGGGGTGGGGAAGAAAGGAGAGTGTCTCTCTCATCAGCACCACCGCCTAGCAGACAAGAGGCAGGGCCAGCTCTCCCATACTCATGGAGAGGGTTGTTCTTAAAGAACATTTGTCTTACGGGGAAAATGAATGTGCATGCTCTAAACATGACACCATTCCCACCTAACCACGTCACATTTGATGCTTATGGGATGGCCAGCGTCACTGCAATTTCTGGCCACCATTACAGCCAGAGTGAGTGTTGAACTAGGCAAGTAGAAGTGGGAAATATGAGGTGTTTCATATAGCTCTCTCCTCATTTGGGGGTGAGGTTGAAAGTGAGATGATTTTCCTTGGGTCAGGGCTTCCCCTCTCCTTCCCAGAGTCCTGAGTGGGGCTACTGCCACTTGCCGCTCATCTGTGATGACACAATCCAGACCAGCTGGAGGACCTCTCTGAGATTCTGTATGTTGTGTATCCAAAGATGCTGGGACAGTCCACATCCAGCCTCCTCTTCCAGTTCATGGACAGACAGTATGCGCATCCTGATGGAGAGGTACATAGCAAAGTTCAGGCTAGACACACACATATACACTCACAGACACATGCACACACTCATAAAACACACACACACACTTACATAGTTGTGCATGTACACACACACTCATACACCTGCATACTCACATACATACATATACACACAATACACACTCACACAAATGCACACACTGATAAGCATTCACACATGCACACACACTCATACACCTGCACACTCACGTATACACATATGTGCATGCATACACGCATTCACAAAGGCACACTCAGACACATATATGCCCACATTCACACATGTGCATGCACACATACTCACAAAGACACACTCAGATACACACATACACACTCACACACATATGCACACACTCATAAACACACACTCACACAATTGTGCATGTACACAGGCACACACACATTCATATACCTGCACACTCAGGTACACATGTGTACACACATACACAAATGCACACACTCACCCACATGCACATATATACACAGTCACAAAGACACACTCAGACACACACACATACACACACACATTCACACTTACACTTAGCAGAGGGTGGGACATGTGTCAGCTTTGGAGTCCCTACAGTTTCTGAGGTCATCCCATCCCTGGCTCCCTTTATCTCAGTGAGTTCCCATTAGGGGTCAGGTCAATGTAAGGAGTCCTTTGGATGTGGAAGAATCTAGAATTAGAACCATCAGCTCACTCTGTGACCTTGAAATTCTGGAACCCAGGAATCTCTTCCAAGCTGCTTCAAGCTCTGCCCTCATTCTCCCTTGTCCTGGACTACATGGACTACAAAATCCTTGTTAAGAAAGTGCCTCGGAGCAAACACCATCCTCCAGGTTCCAAGTTCACTAGAAGTTTTTGTGTCAACATCTCCTCCATGCCGAGATGCTCCTGGACTCCCAAACTCCAGATGACCCAAAAGCCACCATTTTCAGTGTTCATGACACCCAATGACCTGTCCCTAGCAGGTACAGGCTTCCTGAGAGTGTGGATTCCCATCTGGAGTGTGGACCAGCCCCATCTGGAGAAGCAATGAGAAACCACTTTTGACTCAATATATCTTAAATGTGTAGGCCTGACTAGATCCAGAGGGAAGTGGTGGGTAGGAGAAAGTCTCTGGTCAACATTCTCTTTTGGGCAGATATGGTAAGCAAAAACTCTTAGCCACCACAGTAGAAGGGACGGATGGATTTAAATAGAATCAGGGCATATACGCCCACATGGCTGACAAAGGTCTCTAGCATAGCTTCCTATATGGCATCCAAAGGACACTTTGAGGCTTTTAGGTCCTGGGGGACACCCAGACATTGAATGGATACCTTCTTCTGTGGGTGTCTTCTCTGTCACTTGTTCAACAAAACTGTCCTCTTCGGCTCCCAACAGAGTCGTCATGGTCAAAACTCACTTCACCCTCAGAATCTAGAGCCGGACAGTCAGTCCTTGCTTATTGGTCTAAAATCCTCTGCTTAGTTGAGGAAGCCAGGGTATGGGATGGTTAAAAGCAGGCCCTGACCATCTCTTCTTTCCAATGGGTTTCTCAAGGAGAGAGGGCCTCAGACTCTCCCAATGTCAAAGCTGAGGGGCCTCGCTCAAGGACTCAGTGTGAGAGCCAGGGAAGGCGGGGGTGGAGACTTCTGACCATGCGTGCCATGGCGGGTGCTCTCTTAGACTCCTCTTCATCTTCCTGGTTCCCCCTCAACCTCTTCTCCATTCCCACAGCTCTCTTTCATTTGTTATGCTTCTCAGGAAGCCACAGACTGAAGGTTCCACTGAACCCTAAACCAGCCGAGCTGCTAACATCAGTTGTGAGAAAGGTAGCCATGTATGATAGCAGCCAGGGATAACTACTGAACGTCAGGCAGCACACTAAGGACTCCCAAAGAATATCTATTTCAGTCCTTGGAGTTACTTGTAGAGCCATGAATTTGCCGTCCGAGGGACTTATGAACAGATTCGTTAAGTTATACCGTCTTATCCCTTCTAGGTGGCAGATCTCCCCAAGGCTTAATATCTTAAATCAATGGTCATTTATGATCTGACACAATCTCCGCTGATCACAGAACTCGGGTTGGCTGAGCTGCGGTCACCTCAAGTCAGGAGATCTCGGAAAGTCAGAGTTGAACATTTAGCAGGCCCTGGAGGGGCTTCCAAGGTGGTTCACTCCCTCGGTTGGCAAGCTGACATTAGCTGAAGACCAGAAGCCTCAGTTAGGTCATGCAGACCTCTCTAGAACCTGCTTGAGTGTGCTCACAATACGGAAGCTGACTTCTTAGAGACGGGAACTGAGGGAGGGCAAGATGGAAGTCACGGTTACCTTTATAACTCAGTGCCGGTTGTTACCAGCGTCATATCTACAGTATCCTGTGAGTGACCAGGTCAGCCCTAGTCTCCTTAGGAGAAACCTACACAAGGCTTTGGGTACCCTGAAGATGGAGTCATAAAAGGCCATCTCATAGGACGGTTGTCACAGTGAGTCGTGATGTCGCCTTACCGCTGAAGGGAATGAAGCCCTCAGAAAGCAAACAGGAGTTTTAAGATCCACACTTAGTGAAAGACCAAAGACATGAACTTGACCTCAACTCCTACCCCAACAGGCTTCCCCCATCTTTCCTACCACAAAGTGGCCTGGATCCCAGAACAGAGCAAGCCACTGAGATTTCAGCTTGGCAAAACCCAGCACCCAGGGTTTGGCCAACCTCCAGCGTCCTCACACCTCCTGCCCTCTCTGCGGATCATTTACTCCAAGGCCCTGCTATAAATATCCACTCGGCGAAATACCTCTCTCCTCGGGTACCCACTCCCCAGCCCTGGCCGCCCGTACCCTGCTCAAACAATGCCAGCTTGCAATCAGCCTGCAATCTGAATCCACTTTGCTCACCCAGCACTGAAGGGCTGCTCAAGCTAGTCTGCTGGGGCATGCTGGCATGGCCCCAAGATCACTTTTGCAAGTTAATGGTGCAGTAGTCAGTTGTTAAAAACACTAATTGACGTTAAATAGGTGATGTTATCTGACAATACACAGACGGCTCCTGGTCTATACACTCCTCTTGGTTTCCTTTCCTCCTATGTCATTATTTTTTCATGCCCGGGAGTCCCAGCTGAGGTCAGGAGTCATCAAGGGCCAAAGGAGAAGGACATACAGAGTCTCATTGGCTCCCATCAGCAGGAAGAGAAGCTCAGGGCTGACTTAGCCATCACGACATGACATGACAGAATCCAACGTGTGTGTGTGTGTGTGTGTGTGTGTGTGTGTGTGTGTGTGTGTGTGTGTGTGTTGTGTATTTGGCCCCAGCTCCAACTCCAGCCCCAGCCCCAGCCCTGGGCCCTGCCCCATGCCCTGGCCCTAGCCCCAGCCCCAGCTCTAGCCCCAGTCCCAGCTCCAGCCCCAGGCCTGATTCTGGCCCTGGCCTTAGACCTGACCTCAGTCCTGGTCCCAGCTCCAGTTCCCACCCCTGGCCTCAGCCCTAGCCACATCCCCAACTCCAGTCCTGGTTCCTGGCCCCAGCCCTAGCCCCAGCCCCGGTTCCAGCCCTGACTTCTCCATTTGAGCCTCCTTAGAAAAATCTCTGGATAGAAGAAATGGCTCAGTCAGAAAAGAACAAGGCTTGTAAGCACAAACATTTACCGGCTGTCACACCATTGGAATACCTGGCCCTTTACAAGTATTATTTCAGCTCCCAGAGATCCCTGAAACCACATCTTCTCCGTCCTCCTCATCTTTTGACTCCTCCATTGTGGGAAGGAATGGGAACCTCCCAGAAATGAAGTCTACTTCAAGGGCATCATGGGCTGAGCAGGACACTGTCCATGTCAGTAACTAGAAAGTGTGTCCAAGGCTGGAGCTAAATTCCAGCCCCCCAAGTGCCCACATCCCAGTCCCTGAGATCTGTGAGCATTTTAGGAGATGGGACATTGGTTTGGGACATGGAGAGATGACCTTAGAGTCTCCTGATAGAGTCACAAGGTCCTTAAGAGGATTCCATAATCAAGTTGGGTTCCAGTGCTCCTAGAGGCTGTAAAAAGACAAGCAATGGACTCTCCTTGCAGCCTCCATAAAAAAGCAAGCCCTACACACTCATTGAAATTGGTATGGTGACAGCTACATTGGACCTCTAGCTCCCAGATCTATAAGACAACCAGTGAGTCCTGATTTAAAGCACCAAGCTTCTGTCAACAGCAGGCAATTGCTAATGCTCCGGACCCCACTCTCAACAAACGCAAGCATGACGCCATTAGGGAAACTTAGGAGAGGAGGTTCTCTCCTTCCACCCTGTGGGTTCTGGGGATTGAACTCAAGTCTTCGGGTTTGGAGGCAGGCACCTTTATCTGTGGAGTCATCCCCTTTGGCCCTGCTAGGTGAACTTTGGGCCTGGAACATGAAACACACAACTCTCCCAGCTGGAAAACATTCTGTCTTCTCTGCAAGGTGGAAATACCAGAAGAGATGTCCAGGAGGCCCCCCTGAGAAGTCAGTTAAGTGTCTTGGGATGCAGAGGCATTTAGGACAAGCAGAGGTGCAAAGCCACAGCACATGGAGGCTCACCCTCCCTGAGTAGCACCCACGGGTAGATGGAGGGAAGGTCTCAGTCATATGAGAGCCATCTCTGTGGGGTCACTGAGGCCATCTTGGGCTTTACCCACTTCGGTGGGGGGCTGCCGCCTGACAGGCACCCTGCCATCTGGGTCCTCCCAGGAAGGGATCTTGGCGTCAGGCCTTAATGGCATGGTGAGTCTGGAGCGTGGGAAGCATTGGGTTAGGCTTCTTAGAATAGTGCCGGCACCATGGGGACACGGGGACCACAGCTGGAGACAGAGAAATGGGTCTCTGGGGGCCTAGTGGTGCCTCTGTGGGCCCCCAGGGAGGCAAAAGACTGGGCTGCCACCGGCTCCATGGCCTCTTAAAGGCCATTACATGCTGCTGTGATCGAGGAGCTGGGCTCGGAGCATTTGATCAGCACAGACTGGACCCAGCTGATCAATGGCTGGATGGGCAGCCTTCTGCTTCCCTCCTGAGCCCACCCCGCCTTCACTAGTGCGGGCGCCAGACCCACAACAGGTCCTCAGCAGCCGTCAATCAAAACCATGAAATATTCATCCCTGTTAGTCTCCTTCAGGGACCTACCCAGAACCCTGATGGGGCTGCACAGTGCTTCTAGACTTGTAAAGGATGGGTATGGAGGAGAGGGAGAGGAAGGGGTGGGGGACACAGGCTCAGCAGGAGGCGGCTTGACCACTCAGCCAACGTTTCTAAGGCATCCATTTGCACCCTGAGCTGGGAAGATATTTGCATCCGCTGAGTGGGTCTTCCCAAACCTTGGCTGGCCATACAGCCAACATCACAGTAACCATGGATAACAAAGGCTGCCCCACAGTAGCCATGGATAGCTCAGGCTAGCTTAGAAATCATGTAGTCGAGGATAGCCCAAGTGCTAGGTAAGTGCTCTCCCACCGAGCTACATCTCTACATCCAAAGGAAACCACCACAAAAAAATTTTCTTACCCAGACTTTAAATTACAGTGGGTATGAAACACATCGGGTATGTGTGCCTGATAATGTATAAAATGTAAATATATAATATATGGTTGAGTCTTTTAACCATTTGCATGCTGTAAACTGGGGTAATTTTTTTTCTCTTACAGTACTGGGGTCCTGCTGCCCTCATGATTCAGGGCCACTGAGCTATAACACCAACCCCACTAACCTAAAGTATCTTTCTCTCAGGCCTCCTTTTTACCCCCTGGTTAAAGAGGCTGATCAGTCTCCACAAGTTGTGGGTGTTTGTGGGAATTACCCATGCCCGTGCACTGAAAGCCAGGTCTAAACATCCAGGGATTTATCAGAAGGAAACTTGGAAGGTAGCGTACAGGTTGGAGGGGTCGTCAGGCCAGCATGAAAGGAGCTAGAAGGCAAGACATGAGCATTCTACATGCAAGAGTGAGGTGAAGCCAGGGTACCTAAGTCAGCCATCCTAGGGTATTTGTGGCTTCTGAGAATGGACCCCTCCTTAGTGTGCCTCCTCAGTACACACACACACACACACCCCACATACACATAACAGAGACACACATAAACACATAGGACACACACACACACACACACACACACACCTTCTAGAAGAGAATGACACCTTCTGTCTCTCAGCACCGCCCCCCACATCAGGCTGGAGTCCTAGGCCCAGCACTGCCTCTAAGTTGTGTGTTTGAGCATGGTACATCTCACACCTTATGCATTTTAACACAACTTGAAGGGAAAGCCTGGGTTTCTTAGGGTCAGCCCACGTAGCTCAGACCTCAGACTCATCTTTCCCAAGGATGAACACCGGAAGGTGACTGCTTCTCACCATGATGTGGGGAGAGCACGGAGGTAATGATGGTGGTGGTGGTGGTGATGGTGATGGTGATGATGGTGGTGATGATGATGATGGGGATGGTGATGGTGATGATGGGTGGTGATGATACTGATGGTGATGGTGATGGTGATGGTGGTGGTGGTGGTGGTGGTGATGTGGTGAGGGGGGTGGTGATGTTGGTGGTGGTGATGTTGGTGATGGTGATGTTGGGGATGGTGATGTTGGTGATGGTGATGGTGATGATGGTGATGATGATGATGGTGATGGTGATGGTGATGATGATGATGGTGATGATGATGGTGGTGGTGATGGTGAGGGTGGTGATGATGATGATGATGTGATGGTGATGGTGATGGTGATGGTGGTGGTGGTGATGGTTATGGGTGAGGATGGTGGTGAGTGATGGTGATGGTGTGATGGTGATGGTGATGATGATGGTGGTGGTGATAGTGATGGTGATGATGGTGATGGTGATGGTGATGATGGTGATGATGATGATGATGATTATGGGGATGATGATAGTGATGAATTAATGTATACTGAGCGAGTATTCCCATGCAACCCACCAGTGTATTCCATGGTGCTGTGCAGGAGCAATGGAGACCAGGTAGCCACGGGCCTCCAGTAGCTCTGTGGACTCCAGATGCCATCTAGGCCACCCCATGTAATAATACAAGGAAGCCGGCACCACAGGCATCCCTTCTCTTCAGCTTCCCAGACAGGCAGAGATTCTCCAACTCCTGGAGCGGCTGACCCCCTACCCCTAAAATCCCCATCTGCTCACAAATGCAGGAGAGTGAGGCCTGGCCCACGTGTAGCCTGTTCAGCCCCGGGGCCAGGCCAAGAGGTCAACCTGACCTCTTGTGATTGCTCATGAAGAGACACTTCCTCCCTGCTGCCCAGCTGCCCGCCCCCCTCCACCCACTAACCCTTTGCAGAGTTCTAGAATAAGTGGGGCTCTGTTAGTCTGAGGCCTTAGGATGCTACCACCATAGCTGCTGAGGCCACCAGCCCTCCAGGCAGGTGGGCCTGAGTGCCGGAAAGTGCCAGCACTTCCTCCAGCTCTGATGGGGTCAGGGATGGTGGCTAATTGGAGGATGCTGGGCTGATGTCTGTCTCCGGCTTCCTGTCACCTTGCCTAGGGAGGTCACTTGCTATGAGCAACAGCCCTCAACCACCCGCCGTCAGCTGCTGCAATGCGAGCGGATCTCCAGTGCACGGCTTCTTGCCTCATCTTCTGCCACGGTAGCTCCCTCAGTGTATCCCAAACTCACTGAAGAAGGGATGGGGGAGGGGCTGTGGAGACAGCTCAGTGGGTAAAAGCCGCACACAAGTCCGAGGACCCGAATTCTACCCTCCCAAAGCCAAAGTAAGAGAGAAAGGCTTGGTGGCTTGCTAGGGTAAGCTCCAGGTTGGCAACACTGGTCAGCTGTCGTAGCTGAATCTGAGATCTCCGGGTCAGCCAGAGATCCTGTCTCGGAAAGAAGTGGAGGGCTGGCAGCATAGCTTAGGAGTGCAATGACTTGCTGCCAATCCGGAGGGCGTGAGTTGGGTCACTAGGGTGGGACCCAAATGCTAGCAGAAGAGACTCGATTGCCGAAAGCTGTCCCCTGGTCTCAGCATGCCATCTCCCAGGTAGAAATAGATGTGATGTTGAAACATTTAAGTTGTGGGTGGGGGATACACACCTTTAATCCCAGCACTCAGAGGTCAGAGGCAAGTGAGTCTAAAGCCAGCCTGGTCTAGTTTTCCAGACTAACCAGGTCTACATAATGGAGAGACTGTGTTGATGATGATGATGATGATGATGATGATGATGATGATGATGATGGTGGTGGTGGTGGTGGTGGTGGTGGTGGTGGTGGTGGAGACAGCATCTAGAGGGATCATTCCCAAGGTTGACTTATAGCCTTCACACAGGTTCACACAGAAGCACATGCAGAGAGAGAGAGAGAGAGAGAGAGAGAGAGAGAGAGAGAGAGAGAGAGAGAGGAGGAGGAGGAGGAGGAGGAGGAGAGGAGGAGAAGGAGAAGGAGAAGGAGGAGGAGAAGGAGAAGGAGAAGGAGAAGGAGAAGGAGAAGGAGAAGGAGAAGGAGAGGAGAAGGAGAAGAAGAAGAAGAAGAAGAAGAAGAAGAAGAAGAAGAAGAAGAAGAAGAAGAAGAAGAAGAAGAAGAAGAAGAAGAAGAAGATGGTGGTGGTGATGATGATGATGGAGGAAGAGGAGCAATGGGAGGAAGAGAAAAGAGGAGGAAGGGGGAAAGAAGAAGAGGAGCAGGAAGGGAAGGTAGGGAGAAAGAGGGGGAAGAAGAGGAAAAGGAAGAGGAGGAAGAAGAAGAGGAGGAAGGGGAGGAGGAAGAAGAGAGGGAGGAAGAGGAGGAGCTGCTGTGTCTGTTGTACACCCCAGATTCTCCATATACACCCAGTCTGTCATCAGTGCAGGAAGTAACAAGCATGCCAAAATTCAGTAGCCTAACCATATGAATAGGGAACAGGGGGTGCTTCCATACCCCCAGACACCCAGCTTTCCTTCCTCCCTCTGCCATCTTTTAGGGAAGTCACTTTGCTAATTGGAACAAAAACCTGAAGCCCCCCAGCCCCACCCCTGGGAGACTCATCAAAGCCCAGGGCTCAGCGTCCAGGCTTCCTGGTGCAATCTCTTAGGATGGAACCCAGCCTCACACTTCTCACGCAGGGACCAGTCTGAGAATCAAGGCGATCAGCCAAGACAACTCCCAGATTCCCGCCTCTGGCTGACTGACGGGTGAGGAAGAAAGCATGTGGAGGTTGCAAAGGAATCCTAATGAGAGGAGACACATTTCATTAGCCAGAAGCTTATCAGGTGACTCTCATCAAACCACAGGGATCCTGGAAAATGCCAACTACACGTGTTTGTTAGTAGTGAAGGACATCGATGCTGGCATGAAGTCCTGCAGGGGTCTCTCCAAGGACCATCACCACCAACCACCCAGGTGGCACTCCCTACATGATGTGTTATTCCTAATACTTCACAGAAGAAATAAACACACCCAGAGGTTATATCTCCTTCCCAAGGCCAAAAGAATTAAGCTAGCAGTAAAACGAGCTGGGGTTCAGGCTCAGACCCACCTGATATACTGGAGTCAGACAGGAGTCGTTCCTATGTGTCTAGCCTCCACTCTCCCATCCCTTCCCAGTTTTAATTCCAACCCGTCCAGGCACTGTTACTCAAGGGATCTGGCCAGCAGGTGGCAAAAGTCAGGTCGCAGCAGTGGACAACAACAGGAGGGTGGATATCATGGTGGAGGAACCAGAAGGTTTTAGGATTTGACATCCAGAAATAAAAAAAAAAGTGACTCCCTGTCTACGCTGCAGGCTAGACCCAAAGGGTCCTTCAGCAGGATACAGAGGTGAGAACCCCTGGGAGGAGCAAGGCAGGCTGAGAAGGGGAGACTGTGGGGGATGTGGTCGATTGCAGAAGATGGGGTGGGGGGGAGGAGAAATGTATGAGGCTGACGTGACCATCTCTGTGGTAAGGGTGGGGAAACGGAGGCACAGCTAAGCGGGCACTCAGGCGAGTCCACAGAAACGACAGTTGCAGCGTTTGACTTTGGCACCAGCTGAGGTGTGTGGCTCACTCCTGCCCTAGGGGACAAGCCCCTCCCTCCCACTGTTAACACTCCTCAGGGAGAGCGTCAGCAGTGGCATCTTGCCAACGATGGTAAGGCATATCTGCCCTGGTCCACCTATTGCCCTTTCGACTCCTGTCCCTGCAAATGAGGACACAGGACTTCCAATTTCTTTGATCCTGGGCCTCCTTATCTATAAAAAATATTGCTAAGTGTGCCTAACCTCAGAGGACAAATGTGAAACCTAATCAGAGACAGCAAGTCATTCATTTAATGGCTGATAGTTGAACACCTAGAGTGCCACGCCCTTCTCAGCTATGTGGAGAAACAAACCCCCTCCCTCCTGCTGATCATAGAACAAACACCAAAAAAACCATATGCGGGTTGGGTTCTAAGTCATTCAAGGAGGATGGGTGATGGGGTTGGGGGCACCTAACCTTGGTGGAGGTTGATGGTGGCCCTTCCCCCATACTAACAGACAAAGAAGGTGGAGACAGAGACACTGAGACCAGGAAATGTAGACAAGATGGTTAGAGAACCAAGCGCCAGAGAAGACGTCAGGGTGGTTGTCTGAGTGACCAGTAGGACACTAAAAACAAGAAGTCCATGAGACATGGGGCTGTTGTGTAAGTTAGGGATTTCCAGAGAAATGGGACCAAATGGATCTCCAATCCCCAGCACTCAGGAGGCAGAGGATACAGAGGCTTCTTGTGAGTTTGAGGCCAGGCTGGACTACAAGGTGAGCTCCTGTCTCAAAGGGAGATTTAGTCTGAGGAACTGACTTCCGACTGTGGGAGTAGCATGCTCTCAAAGCCCCAGGGCAGCCAGTCAACTGGAACTCAATCGGGAGCAGATGCCATTGTCCTGAGGTGACAATGGGTTCTAGAACCTCAGTTTGGGCTCTCAAGGATTTCAATTGATGAGACCCTGCCCATGTAGATCATGTAGTGTCCTGGATACCTCCCATACCTCTCAGTCACACCCAAGTGCACTGATGTTTGACACCCAATCACATGGACACACCAAACTCACCATCACGATATGTCCTAGCCCAAGGCAAGGGCAGAGAAAGAAGTGTGGCCACTAGTAGGAATGGGCTATCTCAGGGCATGCACTAGGATAGAGTCAACTGGGAGAGGGTGTGATCCAGGGGCTTAGATGGCTGGCACTAGAGACTGCAACCATGAAGATGGGGTATAAGGAAGTGGAGGATGGAGAGGAGAGTCGAGGACCCTCCATGGCAAGGACGTGCTGGAGGTGGGATGACAGAGAACATTCTAGAAAGATCGTGGTAAAGCTGGGTGTGATGACTGATGTAATCCAGTTCTGGGGACATAGAGGCAGATGGCTCCCTGGGCTGTTTGGCCAGACTAGCTTACTCAGAGAAATCCAGTTTCAGTAGGAGACCCTGTCTCAAAATACAAGGTGAATAATGTCTGAAGAACTATAGCTCTTCTAGCTCAAACATTGTGCACATACACGTGCACACACAACACACACACACACACACACACACACACAAGGAAAAGAAACACAGAGAAAGACAGAGAGACATACACACATACACAGAAAGAGAGAGACAAAGACAGAGACAAAGAGAGACAAAGAGAGACAGACACACACAGACACACACACATACACAGAGAGACATACATACATACATGCATACATACATACAGAGAGAGAGAGAGAGAGAGAGGAGATACAGAGAAAGGCAGAGAGACATACACACTACACAGAGACAAAGACAGAGACAAAGAGAGACATACAGAGACATGCACGCATAGAGAAAGAAAGGGAGGGAGAGGAAGGGGGAGGAAGAGAGAGAGAGGAGACACAGAGAAAGAAGAGACATACACTACACAGAGACAAAGGGACATACATGCATAGAGAAAGAAAGGGAGGGAGAGGAAGGGGGAGGAAGAGAGAGAGAGAGAGAGAGAGAGAGAGAGAGAGAGAGAGAGAGAGAGAGAATGTTTTACATCTTGATACAGATGTACAAGTTGGGTCAGTGGCTACTTGCTACTGTCACTTTAGTTGGCACCAGCCATGGACACCACGCAGCAGACAAAGAACTCCAGACGAGTGAATATGTTTGACTTTGACCTATTTCAAAGCCTCAAACACTTCGCACACATACGATATCTCATTAATCTTTAAAGCCTATTGCGTCTTAAAACCAAGTTCTGCCTGGGTGGCTCAGTCAGTGAAATGCTGGCTTTGCAGGCACCAGATCCTGACTTTGATCCCTGAAACCCAAGGAATAGCCAGCCTAATGAGTGAACTCCAGGCCAGTGAGAGCTTGTCTCTCTGGAGGTGGGGGGTGTCTCTAAGGATGACCCACGCTGTCCTCTGGCCTTCATAAATACACACGCACACACACACACACACACACACACACACACACACACACACACACACACACAGGGGCAGGGGATACAGGAGGGGCAGGGGAGAAGGAGAGGGTGAGAGAGGGAGAGAGAGGGAGAGAGAGGGAGAGAATTTTTATCATATACTGGCTTAAAGGATACCAAAGCACACATTGCTATCAATATCATCAACATTATTATTATCATAATCACTTCTGTAAATCGGAGGGTGGGTCCAGGGCCTCGTGGATACTAGTTAAGGACTCTACCACTGAGCTACACCATAACCTTTTCCTTTATTTCTAAATGTGACTGCTTGGACCCTTTAGAATTATGTGGGATCAAATATTCATGAAAATATTCTCTGAATAACATGACTGTTCTAAATCAGGAGTGTACAAACGTTAACCCACATGCTAAATCTGACATATTACCCCTGTTTGTACGACCTTGGAACTCATACACATTTTCCTTCATGTGTACATGTGCACATTGACATATTCATTATATGTGGAGGTTAGAGGACAACTTGTGCGATTCTGCTTTTCTCTCCTTCCATCATGTGGATTCAGAGAGGTTTCTCGGTAGTTGAGAGCACTGGCTGCTCTTCCAGAGGACCTGGGTTCTATACACGGTTGCTCGAAACACTTTGAAACTCCAGTTCCAGGGAATCCCACTCCTTCTTCTGACCTCTGTGGGTGCCAAGCACACACGTGCTATACAGACATACTTGTAGGCAAAACATCAATGTACAAATTTTAAGATCTACGTATTACTTTATGTGCATGTATGTGTTGCCTGCATGTATATCTGTGTACCACGTGTGTGCCTGGTGCTGTCAGAGGTTTGTGGGGTGCCATGTGGGTGGGTGCTGGATACTGACCTGGGCCCTCTGCAAAAGTAGCCAGTGCTCTTAACCACTGAACCACCTCTTCAGCCCTGTCATATAAAAGATTTTAAAAAAAAAAAAAGCAAGTAACATGTATGTATATACATGTCACAACGCGTTAAACTCATACGAAATTTAAAACGTGGTGCCTACAAATAAAGTTTTATTGAAATGAAGCCTGACTTGTTTTAGGATACATTGTTATAAAGTGGGGGTAGAGAGGCCAGCAATGCCAGACAGTCTGACATTTGGGACTCTGTTGGTCCAAATAGAATGGCTGAAATTCTACCTTTCCTGTCAATATGTGCTGGTGTTGTCCATAGAAATGTACGTGTCCTCGGTACGGTACCCAGCACTGGTGGCAGGTGAGAGAGGGAATCTTCCAATTATTAAACGGTAGTAAAATGGAGCCAGGTGCTGTGCCTTCCACGTGTCTCTCTTTGTTGGGACCCCGTTGGTCCGATTCCAAGTTATTCCTCTGCTCAGAGGAAGAAACCGAGGCCCAAAGGTACCTCGGGCTTGCCATTGCTCCCATCCCCAGAGATGAGTGGCCATCCTCTCTGTCACTGCCTGCAGGAATGTGCCCACCCGTCCCCTGCTGACGCCAGGGCCTTTGTGCTGGGTGGGAATGTCTTCCTGTGTTTCTCTGCCTGTGTTTTCCCCAGATCCTGTGGGCTGAGCCACATCCCTGGGGGCTGCCTCGCCCAAGGCTGTATGCGGCGTCCCAGGAGGGGGAGGCCCGGGCAGAGAGGCTCCAGACCTAGCTGTGATTTCATAAGCAGACACTTAAGGCCCTGATGCCCGGCGCAGCCCGTGCGGGACAGGCCCCTCCGCTAATTGTCCATTGCCTGCTGCGTCCGGCCAGCCGGCGTCTTTGAGCTCATTAGGAAGGGGAAGGGGGGGAGGTCTGGGAAGAGGCTCCTCCAGCTCCCAGGGCCTCCTTGGAGATCTTATCACAGCAGACAGCTCAGCTGCACCCACTCCTCCCCAGGAGGATCAAAACAAGGTCAGTTTGCGCCGAGCATCTTGCTCCAAGCTTAGCTCAGAAAGGGCTGGAGTTTTGAGTGCAAATCTCGACTCAGGCTGTGTGACCGTGAGCAAGAGATTCAAGGCGGCTGGATCTCATTGTTCTCATCTGCCTAACACTGCTAACACATGATTTACCAAGGGAACAAGGCAGCCTGGGTTCAAACCCCAGCTTCTCCGTGACTGATGAGCTAGCTGCGGCTCGAGCAAGTGAACAATTGTCTGCCTCAGTTTCCCTGTCTCTAAACTGTAGAATCAACACCATGCACTTTTCTCCTATTGTAGCCTGGAAGACCAACATAAGTCAGAATATACGAAAGTCCTCGATGAGGAGCAGGAGAAACGGCTCGGCGGTTAAGAGCTGAGTTCTGGCTGTTCTTCTAGGGGACCCAGGGTCAATTTTCAGCACCCACCTGGCAGCTCACAATTATGCTACTCCAGTTCCAGGGTATCTGACGCTTTTGAACAAACATAAATGCAGGCAAAACACCAATGCACATGAAATAAAAACTAAATAGTTTTTTTTTAAGTCCTTGATGAAAGAGACATGGCAAAAGCAACTTGAAGGAAGGAAGGATTTGTTCCTGCTCAACGAGTAAAGGAACAGTCCTGAGTAAAGGAACAGTCCTGAACGGTATGGAAGGCTTGGCGGCAAGTGATTGAGGCAGCTGGTTACATTGTATCTGCAGTCAGAAAGTATTGGTTACATTGTATCTGCAGTCCGACAGTATTGGTTACATTGTATCTGCAGTCAGAAAGTATTGGTTACATTGTACCTGCAGTCAAAGTACAGAGATGTGAGTGCTGGGGCTTAATTCTGTCTCCTTTTCCTTTGGTCTAGGACCCCAGCTCACAGGATGTCACTGTCCACATTCCTGGTGGCTCTTCCACCTCAGGTAACCTGGTTACTCCCCCATAGGCATGCCCAGAGATACTGTCTCTCAAGCCGTGATCCTAGAGTCTGTTGAATTCATAACCAACATCAACCATGACAGGATGCTTCATGAAGATTTTATAATATTAACTGCCTTCCTCTTTGGGGGTGATGCCAACATACAGCAGAAGCTGCCTGAACCTTCCTCCTTGTGGATACCCAAAGGGGTCACATTTCCCAGCCTCCTTTGCATGGAGGCAGAACCAAGTGGTTGGATTGGAGATGAGCCGACAGGTGTGTCCAGCCTCTTGGTACGCACAGGCTCCTCCCCCAGTCTGAAGTCCTAAGGAGAGGATGTTATTGAATAGAAAAAGAGCACAGTACACAGGAACCTGAGCTTTGTGGTGATCACTGTCTAGTTGACACAAGCTTTCTTCCTGGTCATCTGGGAAGAAGGAACCTCAGCGAGAAAATGCTTTCATTGGGCTGGCCTCTGAGCATGCCTGTGCAATATTTTCTTCATTAATGACTGATATGGGGCGATCCAGCCCATGGTGGGTAGTGTCACCCCTTAATAGGTGTTCCTGAGTATTGTAAAAATGTAGGCTGAGCCAGCCCTGCTGAGCAAACAATATTAAGGAGCACTCCCCATGGCTTCTGCATCAGCTCCTGCCTCCGGGTTCCTGCCTTGAGTTTCTATCCTGACTTCCCTTGATGATGTAAACTGTAAGTCAAGCAAACCTGCTCTTCCTCAATTTCCTTTTGACTGTGACGTTATCATAGCAATAGAAAGCAAACTAGGGCAGGCTCCAAACCACAGTGTCATTCGGGGCTGTCACACACTCCCACCCTGTCCCATTCTGCACCAATGCGAGCATGGAGCAAGCTTGTTTTGACAACGGGAATCTCCTGGCACATGCCAGGAAGATCATTCAGCCACAGGGAGGAAGGGACAGGTGCTTCATAGACTTTGATCTTTGATCCCTATGATCTTAGTCACAAAGGGAGTGTGGTATGGGCACTCTGAGATGGCATTTCCTCTCCTGGAGATAGACAGGCCTAAGAGCTAACCTGGGCCATAGACCCAAGGCTTACCCAGAGTGTGAAGCAGTTTAGTGCCTTTCAGAGAGCAGCGCACAACACTACTTTATCTCTGCCTCCCTTGGGTTCTTCTCCTCCCCTCAGTGGGGTACTTCTTTCCTTCTCAAGGGAAGCTTCCATGCTCAGCATGGCTTGCTGGCCAATCCTCAGATTCTCTTCTGGAGCACAGGGTCCTCGGGATCAGGGGAAGGTCAGGTGTGGGAGCAAGACAAGCTTTCACTTCTTGCTCTCTGTGGGGATCCTAATTAACTGGCAGGCCACAGCTGAACTGAACAGGACACTGAAGTTGCTTGTTAAAAAGACATGGTGCGGGCTGGAAAGATGGCTCAGTGGTTAGGAGCACTGACTGCTCTTCCAGAGGTCCTGAGTTCAATTCCCAGCAACCACATGGTGGCTCACAACCATCTGTAATGAGATCTGATGCCCTCTTCTGGTGTGTCTGAAGATAGCGGCAGTGTATTCATATACATAAAATAAATAAAATTAAAAAAAAGACATGGTGCCTTCTTGGTCCTACCACACATCAAGTCCTGGGGACTTGCATCAGAGTGAGTACCTGGACCTCTCGGGGGTGCTCCTCTGGGACCTGCTCCCTGAATGGGGTCAATAGTGAGTAGCTCCTTCCCTTCATGGCTACACTGCTACCACTTCTCTCTCCAGACCAGAAGGCCTGAGAGTGGGGCAGGGACGACATTTGAATTCTCTGCTTTCTTCCTTCCCTTCCTTTCTTCCTTTCTTCCTTGTTCTCTCCTTCCCCCACCTCTCTCTATATGTATATATACATATATTGTACATATGCATACATCTGTAAGTCTATATTTATATATAATATATAAACATTTATACATATAATATGTACTTATATATTTATTTAGACAGTGCCTATGCACACATACACACACATACACACATATACACCTACACACATATACACACATATACACCTACACACATATACACACATATACACACACATACACATACACACATACATACATACACATACACAAACACACACGTACATACACACACATACACACAATACATTGGTTGTGGAAATGGGAACTTTTAATATAAAAGTGCTATTTTCCAGGGCTGAAAACCCTAGCTGGGTCCCCAGAACTGGAGGTTCCTACTGATTTAGTCACTGCTGTCACATGTCTAGGGTTCAGGTTTCCCAAAGCAGACCCTGAAATAACTGTAGTTTATGGGGAGCAGACCCTGATGAGCACCAGGTCTTAAGGTGTACAAAGAGGCCCTTGAGTTGGGCTGGACTTAGCCACTTACCTTGAATGTGCACAATTAAGCAAGACTATAATACTAACACACACCTTTAATTCCAGCAACTGGGAGGCAGAGGCAGCCAGAGCTCTGTGAGTTCAAGGCCAGCCTGGTCTACTTAGCAAGTTCTCTGCTAGCTATAGCTAGCCCCTGTTGCAAAACCAAACATCCTTCAGCTTCTGCCTCACCCTTAGGGTCTCTGGGATGGCTTACTCTAAGTGAATCCTTCAACCATATTGGATTTTCAAATACCCCTCTGCAGTGAG
The DNA here is from genome assembly GCF_011064425.1 of Rattus rattus. Lineage (NCBI taxonomy): Eukaryota > Metazoa > Chordata > Mammalia > Rodentia > Muridae > Rattus > Rattus rattus. Next base: position 34,850,746 of record NC_046169.1, read on the forward strand.
CAACAGAGAGGTCCAGTTAGCACCCAGGACACAAGCTTGGAAGTGGGGAGTCCTCCCCTCATGCGCCCTGGCTGAGTCTCTTGAGCACAGCCTCCTGAGAAAGCCGATCCACCCATCTGAGCAGAATCAGCATCCTCCTCTCCATGGGAAAGAATAAATATTTGTGTTTTTCAGTGGCCACATTGGGGGATCATTTATTACCCAGCAGTAAATAGCTGATACACTCTGCTACAGAGTGGATTCCTATAGAGGCCAACTGAGAACTCAGTCTTCTGGAGACTATTCAGAGAGCACCATAGAGTTAGGCTCACTCCTGAATGGGGTACTGTTCCCCAAAAGCTACCCTTCCTTCATACAGAGGCATTCCTGAAGAGTACCTCCCCTCCCCAGCACTTCCACCCTGCCCCTCCCCGAGGACAAGAGAAAGACTTCAGATGGAGCCTCCTAGTTGGTACCAAAGGCCATTCTCGAACAGGGAGGAAGACAGTATAGAGACGTCAGATACAGTGGCAAATGCCCTACTTTCCAGATAGATCCAGCCCCCCTCCCCCACCATCTTCCTTTTCCATATAAACAAGCTGTTAAATGTGTTTAACTAGGGCTAAGGGGATGGCTTAGTGAGTACAGCATTTGCTTTGCAAGCCTAAGACTTGAGTACAATCTCCAGAATCCATGATTAAAAACAAACAAACAAACAAACATACAAAACAAAAATTAAAACAAGTTATAGCAATGAATGCGAATAACCCCAGATATGGAGAGGCAGAGGCAAAGGCAGGGGCATGGCTCCTGAGGAATAACACTTAGGTTGTCTTTTTGGCTTATTGCTCTGATATGCATACATACATGTGCATATGCACTTAAATACACCACACACAAACACACACACATATGTGTGCACAGAATTATAACACACATGCATACAGACTGTATGTGTATATACACATGTGCATGCACACACAGCATATCTATAGGAACAAACATGCATAGCATGTATACATGTACAGACATGCTTGCACCCACACAATGCATATGCATACACGGATGTATGTGCACACAGACATGCACAGAATAGACGACCGAAATAGCTTCCTTTGTGCTCTTGTTCCTCTTGAACATGTTTGTTTTTTAAAAAATAAATAAATAAATAAACCCACAGATCAGCAAGGTAAGAAAAGTTTTTTTTTCCTTCCCTTTCTTTACTAAATTTACCTTGAGCCTCAAGAACGGCACCAAAAAAAAAAAAAAAAAAAAAAAAAGCACCGTGGGGGTACGGCTCAGTGGCAGAAAGTTTCTCTGCAAAACAGCAGCAGGTTGTGACACTGAACGCACCTCGGCGTAATTAAGCAGCGGGGTCCCGCAGAACAGCGTTCTTTATATTACCCCATAAAATACCTAATATCGAACTTTATAAATTACATCGATGCCTTTGAACAAACGGCGCGTTCTTTTTAATAAATAAAACGTTGGAAATTATTTCCTGGAAGTGCGTTTTGGACATTAATAACTGGCTTCAAATGAAATTCTCCTTCGGAGCGATAAGCAAATGTAATTGCCGTAAACTAAAACAGACCGGAGAGCTTTACCTGCTCCAGCGGAGAGAACCAAACACTGAGGTCGTGTAGCCATCAAGATATATAACCTGAGACTCCAAGTAAACCCAATTCCATCTCGAAACACAGAGAGCTCAGAAACTCGGGCCCACGGACATAAATACAAGGTATTTCCTGGAATTAGTTTCATATGCTCTTATACCTTGCACTTATCAACTGATCTGACATAGTATCTGAGCCACTTTAAAAATTACGTACCCCGGAGCCCGAAAAACACAAGCTCTCATGATGTCTGGTGCTCGGAGGCACAAAAAGGCATATGCTTACTTACTTTCAGGTTAAAAACATCAATATTTCCACATCATTAAAAATAATAATTGCGATAATATAAATCTTATTCAATTCTTTAGACGAGAGTCAGCCAACTTCTGCATGAACGGATCACAAACAGCCCACCGCTCACTTTCTCAGGGTCACAAACCCACAACGGTTAAACGTTTTTATCTGTGGGTGGGGGGCGGTGCATGTGCATACGTGTGTGTGTGTGTGTGTGTGTGTGTGTGTGTGTGTGTGTGTGTGTCTGTACAAGGCCAGAGGACAACCTCCTTTTAAATGGGATCTCTCTCTTAGACCAGAGCTTGTTGATTCAGATATCTGGACTGACTACAGAGTCCCAGGCATCCTCCTGTCTGAGATTCAGATGTACCCCATAAGCTCAGGCTTTTTCTGCTGGGGCTGGAACTCAGTTACCCGTTTTTTGAGTGGCTAGTACTTTACCAATTGAGCCGTCTTCCCAGCCCCTGGTCTTACATCTTTAAAGTGACTGGAGGGGAGAACAGAAGTGAATGCATGTGGGACATTTTGCGATTAGGTGCCAGTTATACAGAAGCCCAATTTCAGCATCATTTCTGACTCAGTCAGGGTTACTACTGCTGTGAAAAACGCCATGACCAAACCAACTAGGGAAGGAAAGGGTTTAGATGGCTTACACTTCCACATCGCTGTTCATCCCTGTAGGAAGTCAGGGCAGGAACCTGGAGGCAGGAGCTGATGCAGAGGCCATGGAGGGGTGCTGCTTACTGGCTTGCTCCCATTGGCTTGCTCAGCCTGCTTTCTTACAGAACCCAGGACCACCCACCCAGGGATGGCTCCACCCACAATGGGAAGACCCCACCCACAATGGGTTGGCCACACCCACAATGGGCTGGTCCCTCTCCCATCAATCGCTAATGAAGAAAATGCCTCACAGCTGGATCTTAGGGAGGCATTTTTCTCAATTTGAAGTCCCCTTCTTTCAGGTGACTGGAGTTTGCGTTCAATTAAACAATAGTACCAACAACAACCAGCCAACGGAGCATCCATAGATAAACCTTGATCGGCACTCGAGTACACATCCATCTGCACGTTCCTTATGGCAGCCTTACACTGTCACCACAAAGTTGAGCGGCTGTGACCAAGGTCCATCAGACCTATCGTATGTATCACTGCACGCAGCCTTCTAGAATACACATGGAGCCATGCAGCCCTTGCTCGACCTACCTCACGTGCCTCTCTTAAGGAGAGGAAGGAGGGTCCTTGTGGGGAGATTTGTCACAATCCGAGGGTCTCTTTGAAGCCCGGGACAGCCTAGGGAAGACAAGGATAGCCATCGGTCAATCTGTCTGAGAGATAGAACTATAAATAGACCATCACCACCTCCTTCGTCGGACCCTATCAGGATACTGCCGTGAAGAACAAACACAGTAGTACACTTGGGCAATGTTCATACTTGAACAAAAAACATCCCCCACCCCCGTTTCCCTCACAGGCTTATAGAGCTGAACCAGCTAGGGGTACCGTTATGGAATCTTTGGAACTTGGGGGTCTCACAAGGCAACTAGAGGTGGACCTCGAAGCCTCCTTCTGCCCTGGGTCCATCTTTACATAAACCAACCATTTGCCAATGACTGGACCTTCTTTTGTGTCTAAGCATGTTTAACCCATTATAAACAAAGCACAGTTGAATGTTTTTTAGCGTTAAATCCATGCAGATTTTCTTGGCACATTTGGAAATGAATGTTGCCGTCTCCTGTTAGAAGTCAAGAATAACTGCTTCATTCATGCATGCGAAGACCAGAAAGGGATCTGGTCTCTCTGAATAGAGGTTTCAGGTACTTGTGAGACAGCCAGCTTCTTAGATGGGTTCTGGGGTCCAAACTCCAGTCCTCACAATTATGAACAGAGCATTCTTAACTGAGGAGCCAAGCCTTTACCCTCCAAGACTCTTTGATGCATATCGTGAGACTGATTTTTGATAAGGCTCCTTTCCTGTGGCATTATAGAACGGCGACTCTCATACAGGAAGGAAGGCACACTCTTGTGCATGCATACAGCCAACATTTATTGAGGATCTGCCCTAGTCTGAACCCCTCATAGATATTGGGACATAAAAAGAATGGCAGATGAAAATATGTGCTCTACGAGATTCATGTGAGAAGGGAGGAGAAGGGAGGAGAAGAGAAGGGAGGGGAGGGGAGAGGGGAGGGGAGAGGAGAGGGGAGGGAAGGAGAGAGGGGAGGGGAGAGGGAAGAGAAAGTCGAGGAGGCAGATAACCAACCAGTTCCTTAGCAGGGAAACAGGAGCAAAGGTGGAGGCAAGGAATTAATAGTCACTTGAAAGGAGACAAACAAAGAATTTTTTTTCCCATTCGCGGTGATGATCGCGATGACAGATCAGAGCAGGCGCCCACCACATGCGTCAGACCCCTTCTCCGGGCTGCCATTATTTATCTGTCCGGGCTCTTGTTTTTTCCCCTTGCTTTAAAGTGAAATGCGCAAACAGTCTCACTTCAAAGAGGAAAAAATCCCCATAAATGTCATTTTACTGCCGGCCTAGAAGAATAGCAAAACCCCCGCTCTGAAAGCGAGGAGGTGGGCGTGGGGTCCCCAGGAGCAGCTGTGACTAAGTGGAGAGGCATGCGCGCTGGATTCTGGAGGCAGGAGAGTCAGGTCGCTGAACCCAGCTGGGCTCATCCCTGTGGCAGCTCACAGCAGGCATCACCCATCCAAATCCCGTATCTACCTCTTTCTTAAGTTTTATTTTATTTTTTCCCCTTGTATTCATCTCGGTGTTTGTACATACCCGTCATGGCGCATGCGTGGAGGTCAGAGGCCACCACCCAACCTCGCCGGTCAATCTCGACTTTCCACATTGTGTGAGACACAGTCTCTTGTTCTGTGTAGACCAGGTCAGCGTCTAGGGTCACGCTGCTGTTTCCCATCTTGCCGTAGAACACCGGGGTTAGAGACACACTGGCTTCCTTCCAGATGAGGGATATCCAACTCAGGTCCTTTCTTTTGCTTAGCCAGTGCTTTATCCACTTAGCCATCTCCCCAGATCCCCCAAAGCCAGACCGAAAACACCTCTCTGTCTGTTGTGGAGGCAAGTTAATAATGTCCATTGCAAGGAGTCACTCGAGAACCCTTCTACCCACAACAAATATGATCCCAAGCAAGTTAGCAGGTAGCCCGTGCCCAGCACCTCCTTCGCCACGTTGAGTCCTTTGCAAATATTAATCTTAGAGCTTCAAACAAAACAAAACAACAACAACAACAACAACACAGAGCTATGTCTCACTGCCCTGTTCTCCCTATGGGTTTGGGGAAGGATGTTGTCTCATATCTACGGATGTTGAAGTTGCGAGTTATTGGATGTGATTTCTATATGGGAAGTGGGAAACAGTCTGTAGCAAGTGAGTCAACATGTAGAGCAGAGACCCAAGAGTTCTTTCCATTCCCTTCTTCCTGGCCACCTTCCAAGGCAGAAGATGCACAGCTCACTACTCACGCTGTCAGCTTCCCTTGCAGCTATGGCAGGAGGCTTCATTCTGGAAGCATCAGTGAGTGCCTATTGGGGAGATATTAGAAAGATTATTTTTTGAGAAAAAGCTATGCTGACAGGCATCCTTCCTCCCTCTATCCATCTTCCACATCCCAGGAATGTAGGAAGCAACTATGTTGTGGCCATGAAAGTAAGTCTGAGAGAGGGGCTGGAGAGAGAGCTCAGTCAATAAACTGCTACATCCATAGAATGTACATAAAGAGCCAGGCATGATGGTGTGCACCTGTAATCTCAGCAAAGGAAAGATGGGAGGTGCAGACAGACAGACCCCTGGAGGCTCTCAGGCGAGCTAGCCTGGTTCATGAGTTGAAGTTTCAAACCAATAAAAGACTGTCTCTCAAACAAAATGAGTTAGTCTAATGACTGACACTCACTCAAGGTTATCCTCTGACCTATATACCCACTACACATGTACACACCAACACCCAGCCAACCCCCTCCCCAGGCAAACACACACATACACACACACACACACACACACACACATACACACGCACGCAAGAAAATCAAACCCATATACAGCAGTTCCTGGAAAATTTTTATTAACATCTGTGACAATGCCACCAACCACCCGCTGGGGACCAAAAGCTTCTAAGGCTGTTGGTGACATGAGCCACCGTCTTCAGATTTCCTCACAGGTTTGCTTTCATAATGAATGCACAAGAGAGGAGGCCATCCTTGCCTTGTACTGGGCTCCCTGGAATGGTCGCTTGTAGGGTGACGTTTAGCTTCTGCTTTGCCAACAGCCAGAAAGATGTTGTCTGAGAAAAATGTGGTCCTTTGAATGAGGAATGTGTCGGATAAGTTCAGGCATTTGAAGGCTTGGCCACCCAGTTGGTGACATATTTTGGGGAAAGTTGAGGAGGTGCCATCTTGCTAGAGAGATTACATCACTGGAGGCGGGGCTCTGAGGGTGCGTTCACTCTCTCTCCCTCTAGTCCCTCTCCTTAGCCTTCCCCCTTCTTCCTCCCCTCACTCTTCTATGTTTCATGCTAATGGCTGAAGATGTGATCTCCCAGCCCCTGCCTCTGCTGCCCTGCCTCTCCACCATGGTGGGTTCTTATCCCCCTGGAACAGCAAGCCAGAGTAAATCCTTGTTTTTAAGGCTTGCTTTCAGTTGTAGTGTCTCACTACCGCAGCAATGAGTAAGCCCGTCTCAGTGGACAAGAGGAAATGAATCTACCCTCTGTGCTTACTCAGGTCACTTCCCTCCTGACATTCCAGAACTCTGAGTGAGGAGGCATCGGACATGCTGGCCTGGACCAGAGGAGGGCCAATACCCCGTCGAAACAGGATCCTTGGCTGGGGAAGGGAGACCACAGTCACTCTTCCCCATTCCTCACACTGAGGACCTGAGAGTGATTTTCTTTGAGAGTTAGGGAAAGTCCCTTGCAGACATATCTGGTTTTCCTTCCTCAAAGTCTTGGCTGTTTACAACGGGAGGTCCGGGGCCTTTAGTTGTCACAGCAGACTTACATTGCTTGTCCACCTGGTCCATTTTCCCCAGATGTACATCACACTTCTCCAAGAGAACCGGTTTGTCTACACTCATCTTTTGGAGAAAGCGCCTTCTAGAGCCAGGCGAGATGGCTCTGTTAGTGAAGTGTTTATTGTGCAAGCATGGAGACCTTAGTAAATCCCTAGTGGTTCATAGGCAGAGGCAGGCAGATCTTTGTAGTTTACGGTCGGCCTGGCCAATATAGCAAGTTCTGGGCCAGCCAGGGCTACATAGTGAGACTGTCTCCAGACAAAGAGGCATGTCAGAGGCATGCCTCTAATCTCAGGGCCAGGGAGGTAGGGTCAGGTGGATCCCTGGGGTTCACCGGCTAGCCAGTCTAGAAGAATCAGGGAGCAGCAGCCACAGTGAGAAGGGGAAGGAGGGAAAGAAAGGTAGTGAGAGGAGATAAGGAAAGGAGAGAAGGGGAGGAAGGAGAGGGAGAAGAGGAAGGGAATGGAAGGGAAGGGAGTACACGGAGGGAAGGGAAGGGAAAGAAAGGGGAGAGGAGGAAGTGGAGGGGAGGGAGTAGAGGGGAGAAGAGGAAGTAGAGGGAAAGGAATGGAGAGGAGAGGAGGAAGTAGAGGAGAGAGGAGGGAGTGGAGTGGAGTGGAGGGAAGGGAAGGGAAGGAAAGAGAGGGGAAGAGAAAGAGAGGGGAGGAGAGAGGAGGAAGTGAAGAGGAGGGAGTGGAGGGTAGAAGAGGAAGTGGAGGAAGTGGAGAGGAGAGGGGGAAGGGAAGGAGAGAGGAGGAAGTGAAGGAGAGGGAGGAGAGGGAAGGGAAGTGAGGGGAAGGGAAGGGAAAGGGAGGGGAAGAGAGAGGAGAAAGTGGAGGGGAGGGGAGGGAGTGGAGGGGAAGGGAAGGGAGAGGAGGAAGGGAAAAGAATGGAAGGGAGAGGAGGGGAGGAAGAGGGAGGGGAAGAGAGGTCAGGACTCCCTGGAGGGGAGAAGGAAAGGATGAAAGTGTGATCCTGAACAGAGCCTGTGGCTTCTGACTTACTCTTGGACAGGGTGGGGCAGCCAGCCCTGTGAGCAAGGTCAGGTCTTGATCCAGGCTCTATATCGACCCCAGGTCTACCACCTGAAGCCCAAGGAAACACAAGAACCTGAGCCCTCTGAGCCTTCCTTCAGGGCACTCTGTGTTATATGGATAGTCAAGGTGGCATCCTCATCTGCACAGGGACCTGGAGAGATGGACGAGCACAGAGGTAGTGTTAGAGGATGCAGGGCATGGTTACGCATGCAGCTCTTAACTGGTAGGGAGCCCAAACTGTATGCTATTCACCAGTGTGTGTGTGTGTGTGTGTGTGTGTGTGTGTGTGTGTGTGTGTACGTGTGTGTGTGCATGTGTGTGCACATGTGCATGTTGTGTGTGCATGTGTGGATATGTGTGTGCATGTGTAGGTATGTGTGTGCAAGTGTGGATATGTGTGTGTATGTGTGTATGCCTGTGGATGTGTGCATGTACATGTGTTCGTAAGCATGCATGTGTGTATATATGTGTGCATGCACGTGTGTACATATGTGCGCATGTACGTTCATGTGTGTGCATGTGTATACATGTATGTATGTGTGTACATGTATATGTGTGCATGTGTGTGTGTGCATGTGTGCATGTGTATGTGTATATTGTGTTCATGTGTGTATGTACAGTGTGTGTACGTGTATGCATGGGTGTATGCATGTTCCGATGTGTGCATTCATCTGTACTCGTGAGTACAGACCAGAGGTCAACCTCAGGTGCCATTCCTGGCCTCGGGAGGAGGCCACCTTGACGTTTATGACAGGGTCCCTTATTTCACCGAGACTCACCGATTAGTTCACACTGAGCGGCTGGCAAGCTCTGGAGATCTACTGCTGGATATCCTTAGAGGTGAGTTATAAACTTGCACCACTATGCCTGCTTGTTTTTCTTGTTCCTTCTTTTACATGGCAGGTCCTCATGTCTGTATGACAAAATGTTTTACCAACTTCAGGCCCTTCATATTTTTGTTTATACTAGAGATGGAACCCCAGGTCTCACTCATGCTAAGCAAGTTTCCTGCACAGAACCATAGCTCAAGCTCAGACTCTTGTCTGTGTTTCCCCCCTGGAAGGAAGGGCATTTGGATCTCTGAGGCTGAGAATCAGCAGACCCCGACCTTCAGCCCCCGTGGTGCAGACGCTCTGTGTTCCATGTGCACATATGAAGGCCTCTCCCACTGGATAAGGAAGTCCGTCTGTGGGAGAGGAGAGGCGCAGTTCCCTCAGGGTCAGAGTAATTGTGTGTGATTAATGGCCAATCTCTTAGTGAGCCCCACACAAGGGCTCCCAGCTGCTCACTCTTCCCAGTGAATTCGGAAGGCCAAGTCCATCCTCTCTTGCTTCCAAGGCCCAGAAGTCAGCACCCTCAGCTCTGGAAACATTTTGTAATCCATAATTAACAAGTTTCCCTAAAGTCTTGTCCAGGGACCAGCCATGTCTGGCCCTTTTTAATGAGGACCAAAGGAGCTCACAGGGAAGGAGGGAGAATCTGTTGACCATCCATCGTGAGCCAAGTCCTGTGCCATCCTCCATGACTAATTCCCCCAGTCTTCACCTTCTACCTACCAGGATTGTCCCCATTTCCCAGACAAGGAAACTGAGGCAGAGAGACAATGAGCTCTCTATGCCACACAGTAAATGGTAGAGGCGGGATTTGAACTTGGGTCATCAGGCTTTCTGTGTAAGGTTGTTTGGGAGATCCCATTGGCTTTGTTTTAAATCAACTTCATGTCTTTGCCCCGGTCAGCCACTGCCACCTGCTCCTTACCCGTTGATGGCTGAGTGTAAAACCACTGAATCGTCCCTACCTCAGTGGTTCATGTCAGGTCATCCACTTCTCCACAATCCTGAGAGGGGTTGGCTCTGCACACTTCCCCTCATTTCTCCAAGCACACCAGACTTCTGTATCTTCCTGAATGGCCTCACGCAGCTGTGGCCGTCCCCACAGGGTGGACTGGGTCCCTTGTTAACTGTAAGTTCAAGTCAGTCCCTCCTCACTACTGTTGCTAGACATAACAGCACAGAGAAACATAACAACAACAAACTTTATTTGTGGGTCGCAGCTCTTATGCCTTCCAGTCTTGACGGCTTGTGCGACATTTTCTCTGCTTATCTAAATACAGCTACAGGAAGCGGTGGACCCAGGATCCATGGGACCCGAAGCTCTAGGGATGTGGTGATCCTTTCCGATGAAAAGATGACTGCGAATATAAAATCTGACGAGCCAGCAGTTCTTTGGAAGGGAAAGAAATGACACATCCGGACCTTGTAGAAAGCTAGAAATAGTCACACTCGCTTCCTGACAGGAAGAGATCCTGAGAACTGGATAGTTAGGCAAATTCATCCTGGTCCATAAGTCCTAGAGTTGACTTCTCAAACAAAGGCAGCTATGCCCTGGCCTCATCACATGTATGGTCCGCTGTTGGACAGTGTCCTGTGGAGTGTGGTAGCCCTGTGGATGCCGCAAAACACACAGGAGCTGATCACGGTGTGTTAAAATATACAAGAGTGCATGCCTTGGAGGCTGAGGGCCAACCTTGTGTGTCACCCTCAAGAGCACTGTCCACTTCCTTTGAGGACTTTTCTCACGGGGTTTTTCTCACCAAGTAAGCTAAGCTGACTGGACATGGAGCCTCAGGGATCTCCTGTCTGCTCCTTCCCGGCCCCCAGTGCCTGGCTCGTTTGTACAGATTCTGGAGTTTGCTCTCAGAATCTCAGGCCTTCGTAGTTTCCAGGCAAATACTTTACTGACTAAGCAGTCTCCCCAACCCCTATGCTAATGAAAAAGAATTACAGCATCTTCTATAGAAAGACTAGTATATAATGCAGTGGGTTTTTTGGTTTGTTTATGTTTTTGTTTTTGCATGATGAATACAGTATCCTAATGTTTGGAATACAAAATAAAAAAATATGCAATTTACCCAGAGATCTAGTCACCGTTAGTGGTGGTGTGATAGGTCCTGTCGTTCTTCTCAAATAAAACAAAGACAGCCACTAAGACTGCTCAGAAGGTGAACACACTTACAACCCGGCCCCTTCCCCTGAGTAGCATTGAATGCCACATACGGTGGGAGAGGGGGATGCATGTCCCATGGTACGTATGCATAGGTGAACACACAAACACATAGGCGAGGAAGATAGAGAGGTGCAAGTTCAAAAATAAGTTAAGTAGAGAGGAAAGAACAGGAAGCACTTGTGCCTGTTGTTGGAGTCATCCTGGGGAGCACGGTCCTGCCCAGGTCTCTTATGATTGATTTCGTTCCTCGTAGAGATTTACGCATTTGATTTAGGTTCTCCAAAAGGTAGCTTCGGGCTCTGTCAATCTCTGTGTCTTTCTTCAAGTACCTTCATGCCCCTGGAGTTCATGCTGCCACAAGCTCTCTGACAAGGAACCGCTAAAGCCATGGCCCCCCGGAGAGCAGGCACAGAGGGAAATGGGAACATTTCTGGAAGCCATTCCTGTATAGGGCTGGGGGTGGGCATCGATTCACTTAGGAAAAGATTCCCTCAAGTGATAGAACCGGGCATTAGCACGCTACGTGAAATGAGCCAGATTCTAAGAGGGCCACGGATTCTCCTGTGTAAAGAGTCTGTATTTAAGACAGGGTCCAGGACCTGATGGTGCATCTGACTCCTGAATCTGGATATTTATAAAAAAGACATAAAGGAAGAAGGGAGATTGCTTGGGGGGATAAGTCAGAACAAGGGAGTCAGGAGAGATGGGAAGTACCAAGCGTTGACAAGAATCACTTATCCATCTCAGAGGGGATGCAAAATGGCCCAGCTACTCCTGAACATAATGTGGTCAGTCCTTAAAAGTCTAAACACAGCGGGCTAGGGAGATGGCAAAGTGCTTGCCACACAAACTTATGAACTCGAGTTCATATCCCCAGCAACAGAGTAAAAGCCGAGTGGATGTGGCAGCCTGCCTGTAATCCTAACACTCGGGAAGCAGAGGTGGGATTCCCCCAAAGCAAGCTGGCTATCCAGACTAACCAAATACATAAGATCTGGGTTCAGAGAGAGACTCTGACTCAGTGTATAAGGTGAGGAACAACTGAGGAAGACCCTAGATGTAGGAGGGCCCAGCCCACTGTGGGAAGAACCATTCCCTAGGTTAAGTGTGCCTAGATTATATATGAAGCCAGCTGAACTTAAGCCTGTGATCAAGCCAGCAAGCAGTGTATTCCTCCAAGGTTTCTGGAAGGTCACATGTTCACAGTCACTAGAAATTTCCATCCAGTCTGCAGCCCTCTATGACACCATCCACTCTGTTTCTTTTTGAGCTGTCTCTCGCTGGCCTGAAACACACTATGTAGGTGAGGCTGGCTGCCCAGTGGACCCCAGGGATCCACCTGACTCTGTTTCTCCAGTGCCAAGAGTACAAGTCTATTTCCGCATCCAGCTTTCTAAGTAGGTTTCAGGGGATTGAACCCCAGTCTCTGTATTTGCACAGCAAGCGTGCTACCAGCTGAACTGTTCCCCAGCCACATTGACCAGCAGCTCAGTTGCTTTCAGTTCCTGTCAGACATTGCACTGAGTGACACAGCAATGTCCACTCAGATCTTCACGGCAGTTCCTTTTTGTTATTCCCAACTTACAGAGAGAGAAACTGAGGCTCCAAACAGTGAAGCCGACTCCCCAGAGCTTTTGCAGGTAGTCATTAAGACTGTGGTTCAGACAAAGGCACAGCAGGTCCCCACCTCCCTAAGTGCAGGGACAGTACCCCCTACCCTCCAATTGTCACTTTTTATTCTTTAGCATTTATGCAATGTGTCATAGCACCTGCTTTGATGAACTCCCTGAGGTGGTCCGTCTCAAAACCAAAATGGCATTGTGCAACAGAGAGCCTGCTGTCTGTAAGTGTGGGACGCTGTCCAAAGTGCAGTTAGAAAAACAAACCCACCAAAGGCTTTTAATACAGAGGAGTTAAAAATGGGGACTTCAACTGGTGAGAGGCTGAGACGACCGTGGGAACCACTGACATAGCTCAGAGATCAGCAACAACTGGAACCTTCGTTCTTCCGCCCTTGGGCTGGTGGGACAAAAGGAAGTGGGTTCCCTGGAGTCCAAAGCTGAAACATCTTATGCTTACTAGAGCCCTGGCAGGGGCTTCCTGAAGAGCTAAGGTTGTGCACGGTGTGCTAGTCAGAAGGTAGAGCCAGAGGAGGCAGCTGCCGGAGATGCCTATAGAAATAGAAGGCGTGTACCCCACTTCTCTTCTCCACGAGCCAGGCTTCTAGCTCACTCCCCATTGGCCTACCCTTTCCTGGAGCTCAGGAACCAGGAGTGGTCACCCAGGATAGAGAGCCCAGCCCAGCAGAGGAAGGATAGATGAAGACTGCGGGTCACCATGTGGGGTGTATAAAAGATGCTTAGAGAGCTCCACCATTCTGACTTCCAAAGACGGGAGGCTATACGTAGATTCCACACGAGCACACATTTCTCTTCTTCCAGCCAGGTACGGCAAGTAGGCAAGATGGGAGAAAGGGCCCTAGCTATGGATGTTGGATTTCTGCATAAATTCCTGACTGTACGATGGTGGGGGAGGCTAAAGAGTGGGATGAACAGACTTCTGTCCAGCCTATGGGATGCAACACACACACACACACACACACACACACACACACACACACACACACACACACGAGGGGGGGGAAGGGAAAGGGAGAGGGGAGAGGGAGAGAGGGAGAGAGAGGAGAGAGAGAGATTCATGGAATGGTTTTTTCATCTTAAAATAGAGGCGAGCCTGGGGACCATGGGAGTGACATACCCTCATGGGGTCACTGGTAAAGAGATGTGGGTGAGCACAGCCCAGAGCCCAGGAATAACCCTGTCCCCAGGCTCTCCCAATCAGAGGCTGACAGCCTTCCTGTCTAGCAGTCAGCTGCCTCCTGCTTGAGGGTGTCACAGGCCTGAGCTGACGACATCCACCGGAGGCTATGGTTCCCACTTTCTCTCCATCCAAGCTCTAGTCCTGATTCTGTCTTCTGAGCTAAGTAAGGTCTGAAAAAGTACCCACAGCCTCTCCTCAGCCCAGAGCAGAACATGCTTCCCCACTGGTCCTGGTGCTCACCCACAGCTTCTGAGTGGAAAGATCCAAGATTTTGCCTAGAGGGACACGTGTCATTGCGTCCTTGAGCTGGGACAATGTCTTAGTGCTGGGTTGCAAGCTTTGGGACACCACACCCAGTGCTTCTTTGTAATTAGCAGCAATTCAGTCTTTCTCAGTCAGCAACTCTCTGGCTCATTGACCTGTGTCTCCTCCATCCACCCTGGGTTGTTCTGTGACTCAGGTATTTTAATCTGCAGTAGCTAGGTTTACCCTTTAGTGGCAGGTCAGCTCTAGGAAGCCACACAGGACTCTTGACACTCGCTGGAGAGATGGCTCAGCAGTTAGGACGGACTGCTCTTCCAGAGGTCCTGAGTTCAATTCCCAGCAACCACGTGGTGGCTCACAACCATCTGTAATGGGATCCGGTGCCCTCTTCTGGTGTGCCTGAAGGACTCTTGACACTTCTATTTGGTTGCATGCAATCGCAAACCCAAATCACTGACTTCAACAGATTAAAAACCCGCTTCTCTCTCACATAAAAGCAGCCCCCGGCAGGAAGCAAAGGGGGTTCTGTTCCTAACGCTTGACCCAGATCTAAGCACCTTCACGCATTGTTTTGTTGACTTTAACTTCCTGCCTCATAGGCCAACATGGCTGCTTGGTCTCCAGCCTTCATGGCTGCCTTCCAACTATAGCAAAGGAAAAAGTAAAGAAGAGGCAATGGGCTCCTGCCAGCTGCCTTTCGAAGACACCAATCACACACCAGTACTTTTCACTGGTCAGCGCTCACAGGACTCACACTCTATCAGAAGGAAGTCTGGGAAACCATCCTTTCTGCAGGCATCCAGTACCCGTCTAAACATGCATGTTCTGTTGCTATGGAAGCGAACAGACATAACCAATAGAATGCCAATCTCCGCTCAGGTGTTCGGCTAGTTTACATAACCACGGGTCATCTTTATGTCCATTGCTGGTACAGTCAGCAAACGTTTATGCAGCATCTGCCCCCCCCAAAAAAAAAAGAAAAAAAGAAAGAAAGAAAAGAAAAGAAAAAGAAAAAAGAAAAAAAACACATCCTGAGCTCAGTGCTGAGGTGACTTTAAGGGGTGCCCCGCAGATCCTGAGGCTCTTCATTAGGAGAGCCCCCACATAGGGTCACAACACAGACTTCTGCTTGTGCACACTTCTCCCAGGCCCATGCGGGCTTCCAGAACTCTCCACTGTCTCCAGACCCGGCTTCCTAGAACCGCTCTTGCCTGGGTGACTCAGAGAGGCCTTCTCTGCCCCTCCCCCAGCCACGTCCAAGGTCAGAATCCAGCTGGAGGCCTCAAAGGGACAGAAATATTTATGCCACATCCAGGAGACCAAACCAAAGAGATGGGGCCGATGGCCCTTGAAAGGGATCGAGGCGGAATCTCCAGAGATTAGGAACATGACAGTGACCAAGTTCAAAGGGGAAGGGGTGAGAAGTGGAGATTAAAGCGGCCCAGCCATCCGTTATTTTGATTTGTGTCCCTTTTTTTTTCCTGAAGAAAAAGAAATTAATTTCAAAGGGAATTAAAGGAAATGAATTAAGGCCTCATTAGACCCCGACAACCCCAGGAATATTAATTCATCTTCCATCTTCATTAAGACTCACCAGCCCTGTGTCAGGCTAAGGACAGGGTTCTGTCCTGCGCCCTGTGCCCCGCGTTCTACGCCCAGTCCCCTCCCCTCGGTCCACTTTCCCTTTCATGTTTTTGTTTGACATCTAAGAAAGAGTCATGAGGTGCAGAGTACCATTAACTTCTAAACACATATGAAATCAGTAGGAAAGTGCAAACATCGCCCCCCCTCACCGACCTGTACCAGCGATCCATCCTCAAGCCCCGCCCCGCCCCCAGCTTTGGAGATGAAAAGAAAGGCCTTGAGGGATGACCCGTCCTGAGGAGAGAAGGCTGAAGGAACAGGAGGGGGATACGCAGAATAAATGAAAGTATGATTGACGTCTTACTCCGGTCCGTTTCACACATGGTTCTGGGCATTTAATAAACAGGTTGACACCCACAGCTCCCCTCATTAGGTGAATGTGGAGACCCGGACCACCATAAATCAGGAGGGTAGGTTATCAAAGCATGTGATCTTTAACAGCGTCAGGGCGCCCTCCTGTCTGCTCATGGAGAGGGAGCAACCTGCAAGCTGTAAAGAATTAGTCCCGGCCCCATGGTTTAATATACACTCTTTTCCAGGAGAAATGAGGCCAGGCCTGCAGGGAGAACTTATCCAGGTAGCTGCACATGTGGCTAATGGTGGGGTACAACTATTCTGGGGTGCTTGGTACTGAAGAGAGAAACCTGCACACCGAGGAAGCTGACAGTGAAGGAAATAACAACAGGGTACTAGAATTTGCAAGTTTCTATTGGTAAAACTTCTGATCCTGTGGCTCCCCAGCCTTGCTTCCTACAAAAACCAAGTAAAAAACTTTTCAGTAATTTCTAGTCAGGTTAAAGACAAATCTACCTCATGAAGCCAAGCATTATATCCAGAGAAATGAAGGTATCTGCCCACAGCAGATGTGTGTACAAACATTCACAGCAGCTGCCTCCAGAGCAGCCCCAAACTTCAACATTGTAACTAGACATCAACTGGAGGATGGAAAACACACTGTGGTATGTCCATACAATGGAATAGTATGCAGCAATATAAAAAGAAATAGTAGTCATACAAAATGACAAGGATGAGTTGCATAGATCTGATACTGAAAGCAGAAAGTAGGCATGGCTAAGTACACATCCTATGGCTGCATCTCCATAAAGTTCGAACAGAAAGAAATTAGCTTAGCTAATTAGCTTTGACAATGAAAGTCAAAACATAATAAGGTAATGAAGCAGAATTGGAGCAGTGTAGGACTTTCTAGAAACATGGGAATGCTGTTATAGTAGCAAATAGATTTGCCAAAATCATGTAACACTTGTCTGTCCATCTATCTGTGTATAATAAATATGTATTGTCCTAATAAAATATTATAAGAACCATAAAGAATTATTTGCAGATTGTGCCGACATGTACACATGCTGTTTTCTCTATTTGAAATCCTCCCCCCACCTCTGTATTTAAAACACAGTCTTCAGGATGTCGTTTTGATCTTAGCCTGCACTACCTCCGAGAGCTTGGCTGCTCATTGCAGCTTCAGTTTCATTTTCTGTGAAGTTGACCAACAACTCTCATTTCTGACCCCCAAAACACACTCATGCACACATAATCACACAGTCACACACACTCACACACACACACATGCACACCACCCACAAATACGTGAACACATACATACAAACACATATATATATAATTTGCACACACATACTCACCAATACACATAGTCACACACACTCACATACACATATACACACGTACATGTACACAGACACACATACATACATACACATAAACACACATACATACATTCACACACATACAAACAACACATACACATAGGCACATACACTCACATATATATACACATACACACACAGACAGATAAACACATGCATACACACCCCATACATATACACACACCACACACACTTAGATACACACACGCAGTCATACATACATATACACACCACATACACACTTAGGCACATATATACAGTCACATACAGTCACACACAGTCACATATACACCACACACAGTCACATACATAACACATTCACACAGACAAGCACATGCACCCTGTCAGCACCAATCTGTTTTCTGATTCTTTGGGTCTGTCTTAGAGATTCTACAGAATTGGGGCTAAGGAAGAATTTCCATCTCTGACTGGAACTCATATTTTTAAAATATTCCCCTGAGTGATTCTAGAACATTCTCAGACATTAAGGGGAAACTGAGCCCATAGAGAAAACTGCCCTTCCAGGGTCACTCTGTGGTACAAAGCAATCTTGGGTGTAGAGAGATGTCTCAGGTCCTGCCATATTAAATACCTATGATATACTGAGGCCCACCCCCTCTCCCCGACATTAGAAAAGACAGAGTTGACCTCTGAGGCTTATCCAGAAACTTCCATGAAACTGTACCCATGTGGCATGGAATGCGCTAGGCACGTGGTAAAGTAAGAAGCTCTCCAAGGCCAGCCCTCCGCAGCTGGGGTTCTAAGTCCTCAGCTCTACCAGTGTGGTTGACCTGACTTCACAAAATGAGAGGGCCAGCTAGATTCTTAACCGTATTCTTGGTTAAACTGTTAGGCTGATGAAAGTCGGTTCTAAGTCAAGAAGACTCCTCAATTCAGGTGGCTTAGGATAAATAGATTTAATCCCTTACTCAGGGGGATCAAAAGTTTGAGGCAGCCTGGGCTACATGTGAGACTCTGTGTCAAACACCAAATAAATAGTAAACTGGTCAACAGGAAAAAAATCATTAATTTGGAAGCACAAGAGAATAATGTCTCTCTAGCTGCTTGCATATTTCTGTGGTCCAACTGCTAACAGATACCTTAAGGACAGAAAGGTTCATTGTGTCTCTAAGTCCTAGAGAATTTAATCCATCCTGGTGGGGAAGATCTGAATCCAGAAAAATCTCACATCAAGATCCTTCAGCTAACGAGGTAGCTGAGTTAGGAGTCTTATGCCATGCACAAGAATCTGAGTTTGGGGCTCGAGAGATGGTTCAGTAGTTAAGCACACTGACTGCTCTTCCAGAGGACCCGGGTGTGATTCCTAGAAAACACACAATGTTTCATAACCCATTCCATGGGATCAAACACTCTCTTCTGGCTTCTGTGAGCACCAGTTACATGTGTGGTACGCATGCACACATGTAGGAAAACATTAGAAAAAAGTAAGTCTTCTAAAAATGTAGCCTGAGATTGAGACCCATCTAAAAGCCAGGCATGCATAATCACAATGACCTGTAATCTCAGCATTGGGGACACAGAGATACACGGATAACTGGCTGGCCACCCTAGCTGGGTTCAGTGAGAAAGCATGTCTCAAAACATAGAGAGTGCTTGGACGATACCGATGTCAATCTCTTGCCTCCACACATATACAGGCATATACACACACAAGCACACATGTGCACATGCACACGATCCCTCTGCAAAGACAAAATCCCACATGCATTCCAGGTCCCAGGTAGACAGCTCTTGGGGGTGAGGGTACCAATAAACAAACAGAGATGTCAACAGCTTCCCTGCCCTGCAACTTAGAAGAGCAAGCTATGTGACATCGTACACAGGCCATTCTCTGCAGGTGATACACGGCCAGCAAACGCCAGGAATCTTTTCTCACTAGCCACAGGGAAAGATGTGAGCACAAATAAATAACTCGAGGCTCAGAAGACTGCAAAAAAAATATGGTTTCCATCAATTCCCAATGAGCTGCCTCTAGCCTTACGGAGACAACTTTCGAGTGACAGGTGGCCTGCTGCTTCTCTCTCTCCTCCCCTCCAGCCCCCTCCCTCTTGTCAGAGCTCAGCAAGTTGGCCATTTCACTCAGAAGCGAGGGGTTGAGGAGGGGAGGGAGCTCCAGAAGGCACAGATTCAACAGAATCAATTAGATAAATTACATTTTATTCAGAATGAAAAATATCAACCATTCACATTCAACACGTAGGTTTGCACGCGGCCGTGACATTGAGGTTGCATAGAAATTCTTGGGACTCCATTATTGCTAAAGCATAGGTCTGCTCTGACTTTTTAAAAGAAAAGAGGGGAAAAAAACAACCCTGTAAATGAAAAGAAAAAAAAAAAAACACCATGGCTTATGAAAGAACTAAATGTAGAAGGAACTACTTACAGAAAGAGCTGTCCTTGACCAGAGAACTCTCATGGTGACTTTTTCCATGACTTGAATCACAAGGGACAATAATAACAAGGAAGTGAAGCAATCAAAGCCACATAGGAGGAGGGGGGATTCTGGGCTTTGTCACTCCCTAGTACCTGCTGCTAATGCAGTGGTTCTAAACCTGTGGCTCCCGACCCTGGGGGGTCGCATATCAGATATTCTGTGTATCTGACATTTACATTACAATTCATAACAGTAGCAAAATTATAGTCATAAAGTAGCACTGGCAATAATGTTATGGTTGGGGTCTCCACAACATGAGGGACTGTATTAAAGGGCCATGGCATTAGGAAGGTTGAGGGTCTATGCTATGAGTTCTGTCTATGCTAGAGAGTCCTGGGTGTGCCTCCGTGTTTCTCCTACAGGGTGAGGGAGAGCTGGGAGAGGTGAGCACAAAGGTCCCTCCGAGCTCTGAGCTTCTCTTGAGCCAAATGTGAAGAGTTTTGAGTCCGTTTCTCTAAGTGGCCTTTAGTCCCTTCGTTTGGATTGAGATCAGTTACTTTCTTCCGTTAAAATGTTGAGCCGGAAACTAACAGGTGAGTAGCTCTGAGACCGGGGTGTTCTGAGGAAAGGGCTCAAACAGGAAATGAACCACTCCACACAGGAAGCTGAATCTCTCTCTCAAGATGACATGTTTCGTGTGTGGTGATGGGTCCTGTGTGAAGTACTAGGGAAGACAACACATTGTGAAGCAAGGGGGCCCTTCATGGATGAAGAGGGTTAGTAGTCTGGGGGAGAAGGGCAGCTTAGATAAGGACCTGGTTTTGTGCAGAACTGGACTTCCAAAGCATCCAGTAACTGAATAGTGGACTGTCGGCTGCTCGGAGGCGGTGGGGGTGCAATGGGCAGGCTGACTCCCGGAGAACGCTGCCCACCACTGCAGACCTAGATGAAGCAGTGCTCTCTGCCTATCACTGGCCACACCCCTTCTGGCCTTGATTGGCATGCCACCATCTTGCTTTCTGTCCTGCATCTCTTCAGTCTTTTCTCATCCTCCTTTGGCTTTTCCTCCCTTAACTCATTGCCACCATCACCATGCTGCCATTTCTAGTGTTTCATGTACTAACATATACATAAATACAGATATGCACATATACATATATACATATGTAAACACATACATATACACATACATATATACATATACACATATATACTTACACACATACACATATATACGCATATATATATGCGTGTATATATCCCTGTACACAAACATACATGCATACATAACCTGTACATGCACATACATACATGCACATACATACATACATATCTGCACATATGTGACTATGTGCAAAGTCTTTCTGCACTGACTTTCCTACAACTGTCAGAATTGTAAGGTGGTGATTCCCAATCACTTGGCATGTCTTCATCTAGAAACTTCTGGACAGGCTCTGGGTAGGCTTTACTCAGTAGGCGGCACCAGGAAGTATGGGGAGTATCATGGCTAGGGTGTGTAGTGTGTGTGTGTGTGTGTGTGTGTGTGTGTGTTGTCAACACAAGGAGGGGTCATCTGTGTAACTGGTCTTTGGTTACTTTGTGGGTTCTTCTTTTTTCCAACCTTCTCGACCTCTTTTCTTCCACCCTAACCCTCGATAGGAGAGCGAAAGGATACAGGGGAAAGGGGGTTTTGTTATCATTAAACTACTTCCTACTGATTAGGGGTGCCAAGTTCTTTGGGCAAGTTTGATCTTTACTGGCAGGATATCTAATTTCTCCTCCTCCTCCTCCTCCTCCTCCTCCTCCTCCTCCTCCTCCTCCTCCCTTCCTCCTCCTCTTCTTCTTGCTTCTTCTTTACACATGACTACTTAACAAATTGCAACTAGTAACCAACCCAACGACAATGACCCACACCTTCTCTCATGGCCCTAGCGTTTACACACCCTCAGAAAAGTTCCCAGGATTCCAAATGTCACACAACCGCAGAAACTACCTGCATCTGGCAAAACCAAGCGCCCGATAGAGCACGAGGCAAATTATACTCAGCTGCTGTGGACAATCTGAAACAGCCCGTGTCCCACACCTGGGTTTAAAATGAAAACACATCCCCATACTCTTTCTGTGCGTTTTGAAGAAACCAAAATTCTCGCTACACATCTGGGAAGAGGGAACCTCATTTAAGGGGTTGCCTCCGTCAGATCTGTCTGGAGGTAAGTCTGTGGGGAACTTTTTTGACTAATGGTTGATGCGGGTAGATCCTGCTCACTGTGGGTGGAGCTACCTTTGGGCAGATGATCCTGGGTTCTGTAAGAAAGCAGGCTGAGCAATCCACGAGGAGCAAGCCAGTAAGCAGCACCCTCCGTGGCCTCTGCATCAGCTCCTGCCTCCAGGTTCCTGCCTGGGGTTCCTGCCCTGCCCTCCTTCAGTGATTGACTGCTATTTGGATGTGTGAGATAAAAATCAACCCTGGTTGTGATCAATGTTTTGTCACAACGGTAGAAAGCAAACCAGGAGAGAGATTAGTAGCAGTTGAATGTCTGGGGAAGGAAAGGAAGATGGCGTCCATAAGCAGCTGGTACAGTGGTCCTGGGTCACAAGGCTCAGTTCTGACGCGGCCTTTCTGAGACACTGTGGAGACACACACATCTAAATGACCAGGGAAGAAAGGTGGTCAGGAGTGAAGGAGATGTCTCTGCCTCAACTCCTCTGTTGCCACCTGATGTTGTTCCCAAAGGCATCCTCTCTGAGATCGGAAACTTCTGCCCACCCTGTTCTGAATGGGTGCCCATCTGCAGCCAGAGGAAGCTGCTGGGCCGAGGAACTGCTGAGAACTCTTTGCTCTGGGGATCTGGGGGAAAAGAAGCAAGAGAGAGCAATGGTATCAATGCGATCGCTGGGGATGGATGGAGTGATTGACTTCAGAGAGTGACGTCATAGATTCAGACCCGAGAGCTCCCGAGTGGCGGAAGGTCTGTGCGCGTGGCTCCCCAGAAGCATGAACTCGTCGCCCCACTCGGCTTTCATTCGAGCTCTGGAGATCAAATCAGGTTCGTGTACTTAACGAGGCAAACATGTCCTTGGGCTGAGAATGGGTTCTAACGTCCTTCCAGCACCTCCCCATCCTGGACTCCCAACAGTTCTCCCCGTCACCCACTGAGATCTCTGCAGTGAGTCCCAGGAAGTGGGGGTGAGGGGCGTTTCAGAACTTCCTGGTTGGTAACCAGGATGCAACTCTGCATTCCATGATGACTCCATGCCTGCCCCTCGTCTCCATGACGACTCCACGCCTGCCCCTCAGCCAGGCCAGCTGCTGAAGCTTGAAGTGAGGCTTTGTAGACTTCACTGAAACACTCGGGGCCTTCGTGTCCTCCTCTAGATGGTGGGAGAAATATTGCGATGAGTCCTTCCTCCACAGGGGGCATGGAGGTCATGAATGAGGAGGACTTAGCTTCTTGTATAGAATGGACGCTTGTTACCTGTTCACTTGTTTGTGTCAGGCTTTCATAAGACTTATAATGTTTCCATCATCTGGGGAAGAGTCCCCAATAAGAAAGACCATGGGATAAATGAAGCAAGTTCAAATTAGTTTTCTCTGTGTCTACACAACATTTCCAGGTACACATATATCTTCATGAACAGAAGCAATTACAGGCTGCCCTGAATTTGCGTGTCTTCATGAAGGGAAGCATGAACCCACCAATGTACAGAAGACCTGGCAAGTCCTCTGGCTACTCAAACTCTAAAACTGGCTCACCGAGGTCCCGACTTCTGCCTTCCTCTATGGAAGCCTACTCTCAAGGTGGCATCGACCATGGCTGTCTTGTAGAAACATCAGGATGGCTCACGCCTCTGCTCATCCAACAATGACTTCCTTTCCCAATGCCACCTGCATGCCTTTCAACATGACCCCACTGACAAGACTCAAGCCTTCTTCCCAGATCATGCAGTGAGGGACGATTGGTGTGTTCCTAAACATGGAGGCCAGAGGTCAATGTCGGGTGTCTTCCTCATTTCCTCTCCACCTTCTTCTTTGAGACAGGGTCTCTCGCTGATAGTAGTAGACTGCCCAACTCATCTCTCTGCCTGTGTATTCACCTCATGTGTGGTCTGTCTTCCCAGAGAACGGCTCTCCCTACACAACAACTTCCAGATATACTGTTTCACATCTTTGGGTCCAAGAAGGCTGTCTGAAGATGTGGCCAGCTGTGAGCACTGGGGAGGAGTTCCAAGAGGGTCTGCCATCACTGTGCTGGAAAAGATCTTTCAATGTACAGGACAGTGTCCCGAGATGGATTCTCCAGCGCACGTGTCAGTGGTGCTAAGGTTGAGCTGCTGGATTGACTGTAGAAAGTCCTTCGGGTTCTGTTCTTGCTTGCCTGC
Organism: Rattus rattus; assembly: GCF_011064425.1. NCBI lineage: Eukaryota > Metazoa > Chordata > Mammalia > Rodentia > Muridae > Rattus > Rattus rattus. The sequence goes on from NC_046169.1 coordinate 34,874,895, forward strand.
CACACCCAAACGTCCAGAGCAGGGCCTGCATTTAAGAGTCACTTCAGGGGTTGGGGATTTAGCTCAGTGGTAGAGCGCTTGCCTAGCGAGCGCAAGGCCCTGGGTTCCGTCCCCAGCTCCGAAAAAAAGAAAAAAGGAAAAAAAAAAAAAAGAGTCACTTCATCACTACTGAGGTGATGAATCAGACCTGGAAATGGTGCCTCGTGAAGACGTCCCAACTCACTGAGGTCTCAAGTCATGAAAGAAAAAAAATTCTACTCAAATTAGAAAAAAAAAAAAAAAGTTGCTCTCTCCACAGGGAGAAAGATCCAGACCCTTGGTTGGGAAGGGTGGCTTTTCCTCAGAAGGAGAGATGACCCTTGGTAGGCCCTCCCGGAATTCGCACATTGTGTTCTAAGTTTAACACATCTTGTGCTCTTTTCTGCTGAAATCCTTGGCTCCAGCCCATAATATCCCTGCATCCAGGAAACCATTATGACTGGCCAGGGCAGAGGTCACCGCTATTGTAACCCACTTCCTCCATGAGGGTTTTAAATTTGGAAAAAGTTCTTACTACTATTGTACATGATGTCGACTCTCCGATAACCCCGGGATTATTTTTATTTGTCTCCTCTGACCACTGAGCCCCCAAAACAGTCTTTAAAAAACTTTCTGTGTAGGAGGGGGCTTTCCTCAGAACACAATGTTAACAAGCACTGAGTCACAGCCAGCCCCGATGGTATTTTCCCAAAGGGCCTTCAAAATGAAACTGCGTAACTTTTTTTTATTTTTTTTAAGATGGGGAAAAGCCAGAATTCCAAGGGAGCAGTCATTTTCAGTGACGTTAAGGCGTTTGCCAAGGGCCCGTGTCGTCTCTGGAATGAACCGCCCACCTTTCACAGCAGGAGACGCGAGGGTACTTATACATGTACGCCGGTGGTACAACTGAGGCACCAGAGAGATCTCTGGATTGAAGTAGGGAGCGCAGAGACTGTCAGGGCAAGAGATGGGGCTGGATTCCAGACAATCCCTAAGCGGCAGAAGGAGAGTAATCATGACCCAACACATCGAGTATATCGCCACTGGGGGGAAGAAGGCATGTTAGAGAAAGGGGAAACTGGGAGGCCTTTGACACGATAAAACGGGAAGTCAGGAAAAATTACTCTGGCTCATTCTGTGTTTGGAGAGTCCTCACCTCTTCCTTGTGAGAGATGTAGACAGAAGGCGTGACAGCAAAACACCGACCCCATTCTCTGTGGAGAGCCTCTGCTGTACACCCTCGTGGGTGACCACTCTTGGTGTGTGCAAACATGGATGAGGGCGTGAACCAGATGCACACTCATGTGGAGTCCAGAGGACAACCTCGGCGTAAGTCCCCAAGCCCCACCTTTTGTTTGGATCAGTGTCTCACATAGGCCTAGAGCTTCCCAGCGTAAGCTACCCACTTCCTCTGTCCAGCATCTCACCGTGGCTGGGATTGAATACAATGCATCCCACTGTGCCTGTTTCTGTATGGAGCTCTGGACTTTGTGAGCACCCGTGGAGCCATCTACCCAACCCCTAAACTATATACGTAACCTCTTTGTGACTCTCCCTTTGGTGTTAATGCTGCTTTTCCTCCGATTCTAAGGGCACCAAGGGCACCAGCACCGTCTTATGTCATGTGCGCATGCGTTGTGTCACATGACTAGTAACAGCCAATGAGAGGTAGGAGATAAGTATGTCTGAGGCTGCAGAGCTAGAAGGCTTCATTCCCTATGCATGACGCTGGAGAGACAAATGCCGCACCAGCTGCAGGAGCCTTGGTCACCGTGGAGCCCAGTGGCCCAGTTCTTGCTGGGTCCTGTTGTCTTCTCTTACTTCCCTACCTATGGTATTTTCTGGAATCACTTACCCTCCCTTCTACATCGTACTCAAACTGCAGTTGCTAAGGAAGATTTGTACCCTAAAACCGCCATCCTAACCCACTGGGGAAATGCCCTGCTGGAATTAATTATCTAGAGATAAGCAAAGCCCACTTCCAGGTCAATCAAATGGGAGACAGCTCATGAATCCAGTTTCTCCTTATGAGTTATCTTCTGTTCTGGATTGTTGCTCTCAGGCCAGAGTTAGGATGATGGAAAAGACACACACACACACACACACACACACACACACACACTCAAACATACACTCACACACAGATATATACTCACATACACTCATACACTCACACATGCTCATAAACACACACACAGACACACACTCACAAACACATACTCACACACACACACCAATGCACGCACACACATACATATGCTTACACATATACATTCACACACTAACAAATGCATACTCATACACACGCTCACACATATACACTCACATATGTTCATAAACACACACAGGCACACACACACAGACTCATATAGACACACACTCACACACTCCTAAACGCACACAGACACACACACACTCATATGTACTCATACACACAGACTCACACACACACCAATGCACACACACATACATATAGTCACACACTCACAAACTCACACTCATACACACACTCAAACACAGCCACTCACAGATACACACACACCAATGCACACACACACACACACACACACTGAAGTGCAAAGACCAGGAAGCATGTGGGAGGGATAAGGCAGCTACTGGGAGGGGTCACAGCGTGACTCACTTCTCTACCATCTCATGGCACAGGGACAGTAAGGACAGTTCTCACTCACTATATAAGCTCCAGAAGCAAACCCAGAAAGGGCGAGTACTGCCAGTTTGTATGTCTGCCAGGGAACTTGAGTACACACAGACTGTCTAGGAACCTAGAGTTCCAACCCGCCCTTGCCACACAGCACACAGAATGGTCTTCTGGACAAATCCCTCAATCCCTCAATCCTACAATTCTTGGCTGTTGGCTGATGAGAGATTCTGGTGAGTGTTGTCATGTCTCCTCCATAGCCTGCAGCATGTGGCTCTTCATCAAAAGGGGCCAGAGTAGACTCAGGCAGGGCAGGCTAAAAGTGCCAGTGAGCTAACAAGTTCGGGAGTGACCCTTGACCCCTGGTGACTGCAGAGAAGAGCATACTCCTTCACACATCCCACATGTCACAAGGCCGAGCTGCAGGGCGACTCTACCATCTCCCCAGAGGCATGAGGGTGGAGCCCCAACTACCCACAGGTCTGATTGACTCATTAACACAGTCTTTCCCCCATCTTTCCTCCCCTACCAGGGCTGTGCTACCCCAATACAAAACCCTAGTTGTTTCTAAAGAACCCAGATTCACACTGGTCTTCCAACACTAAAAACAGTTAGTTATGAGAGAGACTGCAGAGATAAGAGAGACTGCAGGGCTGGGCTTGTAGCTCAGCTGGTCTCAGCAAGCTTGATGCCCTGAAATCATCCCTAGTACTGTATAGACCACGTGTGGCAGTGTGGGCCTATAAGCCCAGCAAAAGAGAGAGAGAGAGAGAGAGAGAGAGAGACAGAGAGACAGACAGAGACAGAGAGAGAGACAGAGACAGAGAGAGAGACAGAGACAGAGAGAGAGACAGAGAGAGACAGAGAGACAGACAGAGACAGAGAGAGAGACAGAGACAGAGGGAGAGACAGAGAGACAGACAGACACAGACACAGAGGCAGGGGTTGAGGATGGGGGTGGAGCAAAAGTATTAGGACTCTAAAGTCATCCTTGATTCTTGGCTACATAGCATTTTGAGATCCCGGTAGAATATATGAGACTCTCCCTATCTCCATGAATGACTAAATAAGGCATACATTCATAAATGTATGCAACTTATCTGGTCAATGCTGAGGTCACTGGCAATGACATCTCAAATCGCACTACCCAGCATGCCCAAGCAGCATATCCGATCCCGTTCAGGTAGACAGCCTTCAACTGAAGTGCCCTGAAAAGGCAAAGAAATGGTCAAGGTCATGAGAAGTCAAGCTATACGGTGGGAGAGAACACTGGCGAGTCCTACACTTAGCAGTCAGTCAAAAATCCAAAAGGTAAGACGTCGTCATATATCTCGGGAGAGAACATAAACCAGTGACCCCGTTAAAAATCGGTCAGAGGATGAGGGTAGGCTGTCCTGTGAAGGGGACGTACCCACGCCCATATGTCTCTGACAGGGCATGTCGTATAATGGTCGTGATCCAGGCATGGCTGAGTGGATTCAGAAAACATGGTCTCCACACACAATTAAATAGGAGTCTTGGCAGAGAAGGAGCCTTTGACAGACACTGAAGAACGTTACATCAACGGGGGGCCGGGAGGTGTCGTTTAGGGATAATGAAATTGTCTGGAATTCGAGAAGCTCAGGATTCCATATTCAACCCTGCACAGAGGAATGCAAATCGGTAAATACCTTCATATAAGTAGTCGAATGTCAGGAGCTAGGGGTAAAGAATGGGGAACTATACTCAAAGGGTCTGTCTTCTGGTGCTTGAGAGGCCAAAGTTCTTGAGGCCGGCTACACAAATGCACATTAGTTAACAACAGACACTGCACACAAGTTTTGGAGGGAAGATCCCGGGGTGCTGGGCCAGTTTTTTGACCACAATAAACAAAACGGGTTTAGGGGGCTCCGGAGATAGCCAGATGGTTGATGTGCTTGCCACCTAAGCATGAAGCCTGGAGCCCAGATCCCCCAAACCCCATAGAAACGCAGAGCATGCATGTTACGGCAGCTCTGTTATTGTGGCCTTAGAAGGGAGAGATCCCCTACAATTAGCAAGCCAATTAGCATGACTAGCCCTATCGGTGAGCTCTGGGTTTGATTGAGAGACCCTGACTCCAGGAATAAGGTGGAAGATCAAATCAGTCCTCCACACGCAAGAGCATAGTATACATACTTGAACGTGTGCACACGCGCTTGCAAACACACAACACACGCACATGAGAAGCAGGGGAAAGAGAGCACAGGAGACACAGGTCACGTCAGTCATTAGTAATCCAGCTCTCTGTCTCACCCAGTGCTGAAATTCTTCTGCCCAATGGGACACTGGAGAGGCTCACCCAAACATGGCGCCCTTGTCAGTGGGCCTTAGGCTCCCCATCTTTCAGGGAATAATTCACTCCAGAGGAAGGGTCACCAACAGGTAGAATCCTACGAGGCTACAGAGATCCTCCAGCTCCCACCGCAAATGGAAAGAAAGCCGTATGGAATAAAGAGAAGTTTCCATCCCATACAGTCCCTGTCTGATGCTCTCCCGTAGCTAAGAAAACAGGCTCCGGGTGCCTGGGCTGCGTGTGTGAGGCTTGGCGTGCCACTCGGGGTCTGTGTGACCTGCCCTAGTGACTTCACCTTCCGCAGCCTGTCATGTCACGCCAGGGTCATCGTGACAAGACACGGGACAGTTGGGGACTTTGGATGCCGTGATGGAAACAAGGCAGCCGGCACATCTGTTGACTCTCATGGCTGGCTGTGAGTCTCTTTATCCCACTCCTGTGGTTGAATTTGTTGTAGCCACCCCGAGGCTGTCAGAGCTTAAGTGCTCCGTTTCCAAGGCCGAAATTGAAAGCAAGGCAAAGGATGTGTCGGAGAATTGGAAACGACTTCTCCCCAGCAGAAGATTGTGACTCCAAGCCATTTGCATAGGGCTCTCCTCCAAGAGTGAACGTGACTGTTCCTAATAATCCGCCCAGCCGTCTCTGCGCTGCCTACAGCTTGGCAAGGGTGTCTCTCAGATGGACCTCGAGTTCATCAGCTCACAATGGCTCCTAGCCCGGCCCAGTCTCCTCATTCTTAGACGAACACTTGGAGCATTTGTGATTTCTGATCCTGTGCCTTTGTGCACTTCCTGACAGTCCTTATAAAGGCTGTTTTCTAAAGCCAGCACCGTGGTACAAAACCCGTGAATACCAGCACCGGGGAGGTAGAAACAGGAAGCTAATGGTAGGCAGCTCATCTAACCCCATCAGTGAGCTCCAAGGTCAGTGAGACACCATCTCACAAAATGAAGCGGTGTGTTCATTGTTATGTGACTATTGCCGTGATAAAATAACATGTCCGAAAGCAACGTAAAGAAGAAAGGCTTGCTTGTGACTAACGGTCCTCGGAGGTGAGAGTGCAGAATTGCTGGGTTGGCGTGGAAGCAGGCACCTGAGCAGGAAGCTGGCCAGTCACAGGTTGTCTGCATGCCAGGAAACAAAAGTCCCAATCTGTGTCACTAACCAGAGACCAAGTGTTCAAATACGTGAACTTATGGGGAACAACCATAACAGGTGAGAAACCATAACAGGTGAGAAAGCACCCAGAGTTGCACCCCTGGCTACACATACATGCACACACACACAGGCACACACACACCACACACATATACAAACATACACATATGCACATACAGCACACATATATACATACAAACACATATACACATGACTACATCACACATGCATACACCCACATATAGACACACACACCATACACATACACACATGAACACCACACACATACACATACACACATATACACCACACATACATACACATACACACCATACACATACACACATGTACACCACACACATACACATACACACATGTACACCACACATACATACACATACACACATGTACACCGCACACATACAGATATACCACATATACACATACATACACACATGCACACCACACACACATACAGACACACCACACAGACCACAAACACACACATACACACACACACGCACGCACGCACGCACGCACACACGCCACATGCACACTTTCTCCACTCCCAAACTTTAGAATAATATCAATAACATTTTCTGGTTTTACAGACCCCTGCTCTTTTCACGCACAGCCCCTGGGAGCCGTGGTTTGAAGGTAGCATTCCTAGCTTTTTTTTTTTTTTTTTTTTTAAATCTGGCCAGTTCACCCCTGGAGAAAACAAGACACTCTGCCTTCTGATAGATAAAGAGGAAGTTATGATTTTTCACAGTAAAAAGGGGGGAAAAAGATGCTCATGGCCTATCTTCCCTCAGACCTGTTAGAGTTTTAAAACCCTAAACCTCCCCTTTGTCCCGACACTCTCATACCAGGTGACTTTTTCTGTCTGCTAGGTTTTAAACCCATTCTAAAATTGCATTAACTTTTCGGTGCACTAAATAAGCAAGCAAGGCTTTCGGTTGCTAACAACTTCTGATTTTTGTTGCTCTTTTTCATTGACTTTCTTTTTTTCCTTTTTTTTGAAAGCCCAATCACATCTTGCCTGGCAGAGACCCTTTACGTTTTATTTTCCTGATTCAGGTCCCTAATGAAAGCAAAAGGCAGCCTTACGTGGGTCTTGTATGAATTAGGGACCGTGTAAACAGTACTTAACAGTTCTAATTGAAGGTCAGTAAATCCCCAAGAGATTAAATGAATCCTGCAGGGAGCCGTGTAAATCTCCCTCCCTCTTACAGCAGAGAAGCCAAGCCCTCAGCCTGCCTTGTGCAAGGCTTAATAAACGTGGTATGCATCTAATCAAAACCATTTTGCACCCAAAGGGGTACGGGGTGTAAATCACAATTATACTTGGCACTAAACCCTTGGCCCAGAGAGGCCTGAGGTTGCCAAATAGCGTCAGGAGCAGACTTCTGGGACTTAGCTGGTCGTCTGGCATAGGTTTCCAGGTCTGCGTGCCCAGCCGGCTTCTCAGCAGGAGAGACCAGATGGAGTATAAACTCTGAAAAGGATGGTGATTCCAAATGACCTCCTCACTCACGCCGCTTCCTTTGCTCTCGGCCAACTCTGGCTTGATCACTTGATCAAAAAGAAACGTACTCATAGGCACCCATGCTAGACCTTTCCCAGAGTTCCGTGAGCTGCATGAGCCCTTGGAGAAAGGATGGCAGAAAGTGTCAAGGCCTGGAGAGACCCAAGGTGGAGAGAAAAGTTCTGGTAGACATGGTGGCCAGGAAGCTCATGTCACCCCAGCATCCGGGGAGGGCTGCGATGAGAAACTCATGAGCTCGAGGCTAGCCTGGGCTACAGAAAGAAAATCCTGAACCAGAGAAGACAAAAGGGAAGCTTAGGCTTGATGGCATGAATCTACAACACCAGTTGCTTGGGAGTCTGAGGCAGGAGGGTCGCACATTTTTCCAGAGCTGCTGTCAGTTTGAGGCGTCATGGTAAGACTTGGTCTCAAAAAGTAAAATAAAAAGGCTGGAAATAGCAGTCTATGGTAGAGCACTTGCCCAGCAAGGAATAGGCACTAGACTTAATCCTCACTAATATAAGAAGAAGAGGTGAGGAGGGAGAGGAGGAGGGAGAGGAAGACAAAGGGGAGGAGGGGCCAGGAGAGAACGGGGAAGAAGAGGATGAAGAGAAGGAGGAGGAAGAGGAGGAGGAAGAAGATAAAGAGGAAGAGGAGGAAGAGGGGGAATAGGAGGAAGAGGAGGAAGAGAAGGCGGGAAGGAAGAGAAGGGGGAAGGGGGAAGAGGAGGGGAAGGAGGAGGAAGAGTGGGGAGGAGAAGGAAGAGGAGGAGGGGGGAGGGGGGAGGAAAAAGAGGAGGGGAGGAAGAGGAGGAGGAGGGGGAGGAGGGGGGAGGGGGTCAGTACGATGCTCTTTCCCAGCACATCTATGCCTGTCATGAGTGAGTACAAGGACTTGATGGAGGGACCACTGGGAACAAAAGATAGAAGGACCATTGGGAACAGGAGGTCTTCTGAGATATTGTAGACAGAAGAAAAGAGTCCCTCCCAACTCAGCATCCTGGATACTCCCAACATCCTGATGTGTCTGTGACTTCTGACCCGTGGGTCGTCCATCTCTGCACACGTTACTTTCTCCATTGCACATAGGGAAACTGAGGCTCTGGAGAAGGGAACGAGTTTTTATAGCTACCTGGCTGGTTGAGTGAGGACCCAAGTCCAAAGCTGGGCCTAGCCTCACTTCAGAGACTGCTCTTTACCGTCTACCCCACTGCTTCTTAGGGATCCAGGACAAGGGACATGCCCAGCCTTCTCTTAGAGATTCATGGTACAGAGCCTTTTGCAAAAGCTCAGGGAAGACCTAACGAAGAAGGTTCTAGAATAAAACTGCGCTAGTTAGTTTTCTTTCATGTGTGTGCATGCACATATGCACGTATGTGTGAATGTGTGTTCAAGGATGCGTGTGCATGTGGGGGCCAGATGATAGTGAGTAGTGTTCTTCAGGTGTTGTCTAGCTTTTCTGTGAGACAGGGTCTATAGACAGGCTGGCTGGCCAGCAAGGCACAAGAAATCAAAGTTCTCTCCCTCTCCAGCACCAGGACTATAAGGTGTGCTAATCTGCCTAGCTTTATTAGATGAGTTCTAGGGAGCCATTTCAGGTCCTGGAGCATTCTCTCTCTCTCTGTCTGTCTGTCTCTGTCTCTCTGTGTCTGTCTGTCTCTCTCTCTCTCTCTCTCTCTCTCTCTCTCTCTCTCTCTCTCTCTCTCTCTCTCTCTCTCTCTCTGGATTTCTCACCATCCAGTCGTCTGAGGGCTAGCCAGAACATTCTGGGTTTCTCCGAAACATGTTTCCTGCGACTCTAATCCTTGTTACCTCTCCACACAAATTGTCCCTCTGCCTCTCGGCATCTTAATGGGACGTATAGACAAATAGTTCCTTTCTTTTTTCCCTTCTGTTTTCCAGTACGTGAGGAGCACTTCACCTTTGAGTCTTCAGGTGGCCATGGATTAAGTCTTCTGTGTTTCTAGGATGAGACACTCTTTGGCCACCTTGAGAAAAATAGAGGTTTTTGTAGGTGAGTGGAAATTGTAGGTTTTTCGATAGAAACTCCAAAGAACCTGTGTTTTCCTTATTTTCCCGTTTTATCTACAGGTATGGAGGTTGCTTTGGCCAGGCACTGTGTGAATCCAGGGAGAACAGTTTTTAAGTGATCTAATCTGGGAATATCAATAATTCTCCCCCCCCCCACCTCCGCTAGGCTTAGTGAAGGAACTCATGGGAGCCAGTTGATGTTGTCACCATGAGTTGAGCCAGCCATGCTGAGGTTGAAGATGGTAGGACGGGGAAGCCCCTGAGCCCCTGAGCCATTGTAAATACTATTGACTTGCCAAACACCCCATTTCTGTAGTCCCTCTCTGGATTCTTCTGACCCTGTCTCTCAACTGTCACAATTGCGTAGGTTGGAACTTGAGTTTTCGTTACTCCGAATCTCAACGGCTAGGCACAAGAACTAAGAACTGAAGAATGCATACCTCAAGACACCACCTCACCCTCTGCCTCTTCCTCCTCCACAGCCTGTCCTACTCCCTCCCCTTCTTCCTCAGTTGTCACACACTCTCTTTGTACCAACCACAGACTGGTGTGGAGCTTGCAGACTTGGATTCCCCTTGATCAGTTGTTCACCTGTCCAGAGATAACTGCTTCCCCTCTCCAGTTAACGCCCCTCCGCCTCTAGAACTGATTTACTGTATGTAAGAACAGACTTGCCTACAGAACTAACCGATGGCCAAGTGGCTGAGTTCTGGCCAATGGGAAGTCCTAAGAAGGGATTGGATAAATCCCTTAAAGGGGAGAGACTGAATTTGGTGTCCCCTCCCCTCAATGCTTAGAACTGAGACATCATGTGGTAGGTAGAGCAGCCATCTTAAAGCGAAGATGGCCGCCAAGCTTACAAGTGGAGAAGAGGGAATTTTCTTAGGATGGCTCATCACTGTGGGGTGGATATGTAGGCAGCCCATTCATGATTGGCAGATTACAGAAGACAAAAATATTTCCTGGGTCAGCTGCATTTTGACCTTTCTCAGAGTTGCTGGCCTTCGCCTTAACCGCGCCTTAACCCACATACTACTCTTTGGCCAGTTATTGTCAGCTCTTGTGCAAACACCAGCTTATCTACGTCCACTCACCTCACAGGGAGCTGTGAACAGGGCAGCTTGAATGATGCCAAGACTCATGTGAGTAAGTCATGTGGTCAACTATGAAACAAACGTCAGAGAAACAAAGAGGGTGTAGGGAAGAAGGAGTTTCGCCATCATGCTCTGACCGGAAACAGAGAGAGGAGACTGGGGACCATGTGTAACCTCAAAGCCATCCTCTCACCCCAAATGGCTTACTTCCTCCAAGTAATTGCTATGCCACTTCCTACATTTTCCACACTAGAGCTACTTAGCTAGGGCCAACCTTCAACATAGAAATCTATGGAGGTATATTACATATTCAAACTGTAACATAAATGAAGGTGTTGGTCTCTCTAACAAGGGGCTCATGTGCTGAGCTGGCTCATCCCAGCCGTTCTGCACGAAGTTCAAGAGGTTGGGTCTTTGGACATCTAAGTCAACAGGTCATTGTGTATGGTGTGCCTCTGGAGAGTGGGCAGCCAGGAAGTGGTCATAAAGGGACTCCATTGGGAGCTGTTGAATGGCCCTCACACCCCAAGGCTGGCATTCCTGAGGGTCTTAATTGAGAGAAAGAGAGAGGTTAGGGGGAGAGGCCTGGGTGACACATCATAGTATCTGCTAGAGTGTTCATTGACTCATTCAACAACAGGCTTCCTATGTACCTGCCCGGTGCTGAGAAACACACTCCTTTCCCCTCGTTGCCCTGCTTCCAGCCCCGTCCAGCCCCTTCCAGCCCCCGTTCCCATTCCTTCCCAGGCTTCCCTCCTCCATCTTCCTCTCAACCCCCTACAGTCTGCCTGGAGCCAGGGCTTCAAGAATGAGCAAGCGCCTTAATTGCTTCTCTCTCCTCGGTGACATCAATTGGAGGTGACATTTCCCGGGCACGGCGCTGCATCCCTGTGGCTGCATATTCCCCCTGTCATAGGATATCACCGAAACTGTCACAAGTGGAAAGCTAGAAGCCATCGAAGGAGTCGGGGGGCAGGGGGTGGGGGCGCTGAAACCCGGGGTGGCATTCAAAGGGTTGGTGAGACTCACTTCCCAGAGCAGGTTCCAGAGGTACGGTCTGCCCTGGTGAGCTGTGCCTTGGGAGACTTGACGCCATCTGGCATTTCAGGACTTGCCCAACCAGGCTGCACCAACTAGGTCTCACCCGGAGCAAGGGGAAAATGGGCTGGATCCTGGATTTCACAGTCAACCTTGGAAAAGGTGTCGATGCGAGACGGAGCGGGTAGGGTGTGGAACAGGGCATCAGTCCCAGCAGAGAGCTGGCTTCTCGGCCTCCAGTGGAGTCTTGAGCTTCACTTCTGTCACGTTGGAACTGTCTCTTCCCGGCCATGAAATCAAGGCAGTAACATTCGCCTCCAAGGGTGCTGATGAGAATTAAGCATGAGATTTCATCAGGTCAAATGAGCTAAACACATAGGGGGGGTTTGGGGAATCATCAAGAATGGTTTCCCTGGCTCCTCTGGTCACCTGTGGTCTCTCTTATTATTAGATGGGATCCTACTGTATAGCCCTGGGTGGCCTGGAATTTGGTGTGTGGATCAGGCTGCCTCAAACACACAGAAATCTGCCTACCTCTGTCTCCCAGGTTCTGGAATTGAGAGTGACCCACCATGCCTTGGCTCAGTGTGCTCCTCTTTCAGCAAATTATATGAGATTTATTGCAAAGAATGTCCCCCCAAAATGACCACACACCCCATTTCCATTCCTAATGAATGTCCTTTGTCTCCTATCTGGACCTTCTGTTTCCTTCCCTGACACGTCTCCATCCAGTGGTACCCCCAAAGTCAAGGTTGTCTTTTCAGAGCTGAGATCAGATCAGACCATTAGCCCGTCAGGAGGATCCCTACTGTGGACAGCCTTACCCATTTGTTGGCCATCTCCTCCCCAACACACACGCCGCCTCTCACTTTTCGAGCCCAGCCTCACCTTTTGGTTCAATAAGCAGCAGCTCCCTGCTGCAATCCTGCCTCATGTGTGCCAAGGCTATCTCAGAACCATAGCCTGGACGTTCTCTGCCCCGGATGTCCATCCATACTCTCTCCTGATGGCTGTCATGGCAACTGATCAAGTACCATTTAAGGTAGGTCATCAGGGATTGTGCAAGATTCCCTAGGTCAGGCTTTCTCCCTTCTCTCCCCCTCCCCTCCTTCCTCTGATTTCCCCCTATGTTGTTTCCTTTCTTTCCTTTTCTTCCTATCTCTCCCTCCCGGCCTTTTCCTCTTCATCTCCCTGTTCCTCACTTCTCTTGCCTACTCACTGGTCTGCCTTGGCTACATTCTGTTCACTCGACATAATCCAAAGTGTCTGCAAGAGGAAACTTGAGTTGAAACAATGTCTCCATCAGGTGGTGTGTAAGCAAGGTTGTGGGGCATTTTCTTGATTGATTAGTGATTGATGTGGGGAGGGTGCCGCCCACTGTGGGCAGTGCCATTCCTGAGCAGGTGGTCCTGGAGTGTGTAAGAAAGCAAACAGAGGAAGCCAAGGGGAGCAAGCCAGTAAGCAACTTCCTGTATGGCCTCTGCGTCAGCTCCTGCCTCCAGGTTCCTCCTTCCTTGAGTTCCTGCCCTTATTTAGTGATATTCTCTTTCCCTTCCCCTCCCTCTCCCTCTCCCTCCCCCTTCTTTCCCCTCCCTCTCCCGTTCCTTCCCCTCCTCTCTCTCCCCCCTCTCTCCCCTCCCCTTTCACTCTTCAACTTCCCTCCCTTCTCTCCTCAATGCTCTCTTGCTCACTTCCTTTTCCCTCTGAGTTCCTCAGCCTGTGCCTCACATTTCTCACGGCTACTTGGCTACTGCATCGCCAACACCCAGAGCAGTGCTCATAGCCAAGGTGACACTAGGAGTATCCGTCCTGCATGTGACAACTGTGCCTGATGGACCACACTATCTCAAGAGAGTCCTAAAAGAAAGCCTCTCAGCTGCTCCAAATCTCAGAGTCTTGTGAGATGTTTAAGGGCATCTGTGTCCTTACCGTCGGCCATTGCGTGAGTCTGGCTTAGCCCCCAGCAGCTCCCAGAACCTCCATCCAGGCCATTGCTTGGACAAACTAAGGACAAATAGCCACTCTGCAGTTTGGCCCCCAGGTTCCTAAGGTCTTAAAACGCAAATGACCCCATTTTCCATACAGGGTCCTGGCTTTGACAAAGCCATTCACCGTTCTGCCTCTTTGCAGTAACCTCCCCCCAACCCATGGCTGCTCCGTGGCTCTCCAACCAGGCCCTTTCTGAAACTCTTTGCACATCTGGCTTCGTGCCCGCCATCCTTTGCCAGGGAGCATGGGTGTCAGTTCCACTGGGAATATCATATGGATCCCTCCTGTGGCTCTCCCACAATCCCCACTTTCCCTTGCTTTGATTAAATTTTCCTGAGTGCCCACGCCCCACTCGCCATAGACTCAATCGTGTGATGACAAGAAGGTCCTTCATTGGGCATCCTTAGCACCCATGAGGAATAGAGCACACAGTGGGTGCTCCGTTAACTCCTATTGGGTGCGTGTCAGTACCAGCCTCATTCAGAGGGGGGAAAAAAATCCGAATTCTCCAGTGCTCTGCCTTGTCCTGTGACATTTTCGTCGTTGCTTCGACTGTCAGCTGGATTTGATTATTAATAATAAAAACAGCTCAGGATTTATGGGGCACCATGGAACCGCGGCTGACTAGTGGGCTAAAGTTGTACGTGAGAACCAGTCTGCTACCTGAAACCCAGCAGTTCATAAGGAAGGACAAGAGAACCTGATCCGTTTCTGCAACATGGACAGCTCTTCTCTCTCGTGGTTCCTATCCCCCAACTCCGCCTGGCTGCCCCTCCACAGGCGCCATCATAAGGCTGCCAAAAATCGAGGCTCTGAGGCTGGGGGGAAGATCCCCTAAGTCAGAACTCTCGGGGGGGGGGCGTGGAGCGGGGCCTTGGAGATCAGGGTGATGTGGGTTTGCTTTTGGCCCTCGGGATTTGCTGTGGTCGGCCCACGGCATGCTTGGAATCAATTGCAGGCATTCAGAAATCAGATTTTTTATACATGAGGAGAAATCTTGATTTCTCTCTTCTCTTGAAGAACTTCAGAGTTTACAGGAGCCCAGTGATGGCTGTGTCCTTTTAGAAGGGTGAGGGCTCCAGTTCACCCTGGCACTGTCTCTAAGATGCCACGCCCACTCCAGATCCACTTCACCTGCTGAGTAAATGACCCAACTAGGAAAAGAGGGATACCCAAAGCTTGCCCGTCTCTGTTTCATAGAAAGGGAAAAGTCATGTGAGGTCACCATGATCATCTACGGACCCCAGGTCTCCTATCCCTTAACCCACTGTGCCTTCCCCTGAGATGCTCCTAGATCGACCACAGCATTTGTCACCCATGACTGCAGTGACAACATCGTGAACTCATCTGCTTCCAATGAAGGTAATTCATTGTCATGCTCTAGGACCAGGTGTCAGTAAAGCCACACTCCTCTGAGGAGTCCAAGGGACACGCCCTTTTGCCTCTCCCAACTCCAGGTTCATGGTGCACCTTAGCTTGTAGCCACAGCCCTCTGTCTGTATTTACATGGCCTCCTTGGGCAAACACACACACACACACACACACACACGTCGTCATCATCATCATCACCACTACCACCACCAACATAAAATTATTTAAATACAAAACGAAGTAACAACAAAAAATACCAGTTAAGAGAACTGAAAGAATGTATTTGTAAGTTATGAGAGCAACAGTTTAATTCACAATCATTATTATTATTAGTTCATTGTCCTTATCATATACTGTAATTGTATAAATTATAAATAGACTTTAATCACATCGTGGGGATGATTATAATGAATTAAAATGAACTCCTACGAATCAGTTATACACTCCAAAAACACATTTTCTTTTTTTAATTTTCAAAAGAAGTACTGTGAAAACAGAAAGGAACAGGAGCCCACCTCCCACAGCGAGTGGAGAATCGCACAGAGAAACTCTTTCTTTCACCTCAGAGGTGACGAAGGCTCAACTCGATGCTCAAGTCTCACACAGAGGGTGGGGGCAGAGCGCCCTCACACATTGCTAGTACAGGGAGGAGGAATCATTAGAATCTTCCAGTGCCGATGTAACACATCTATCCAAAACCTTTATATCAATCTAGCTGTTGGTCCCCTCCCAGAGTTCTGATCTAAAGAAACAAGACCCACTTGGCTTGATTTGGGAGTGTGCCCACAGGTTTGTGTATCTGAAAACCTTGTCTCCAGCTGGTGTGCTGCTTTGGAATGTTGCTAAACCTTTCAGACACCGGACTTCTGGGACATCAGTGTGACATCAAGGGTTAAGTCTGACTCCAGTTCCTGCCGGGATCTCTGCTTCCAGGCCTTCCACCAGCTCCTACCACCACAAGCTGAGCCACCCACCATGTCCCTCCTGTCCTAGAGGGCTCTTCTGCTGCGGTGATGAGCAGGAAAAGCAACTTGCAGAGAAAAGGATTTGTTTCACCGTACAGTTTCAGGGAGGGAAGTCAGGAAAGAAACTCAAGCAGGAGCAGAGGCAGGAACCATGGAGTAAAGTCCGTTAGTAGCCGGCTTCCTCTGGCTTGCTCAGCATGCTTCCTTCTGGAGCCCAGGAAAGGCACCGCCTACTGTGGGCTGGGCCCTCCCATCTCAACCGTCAATCAAAAAGATTCCCCAGCAGACACGCTCACAGGCCAGTCTGAACAGGGCAACTGAGGTTCTCTCAGATAACTCTGGGCTGTGTCAAGTTAGCAGTGGAAATTAACTAGGAGACGCTCCCCCTGGGATGGACTGAAATCTCCATGAACCCATGAGCCTAGTCTAACCTTTCCAGAACAAGTTGCTTCTGTCCAGCATTTTGTTACAGTAGCCAGAAAATGAAGGGATCTGGAGACATGCCAAGATTTTCATTTATGGTAGTCATTTGCAAAAGTTAATAGGTAAATAGACATAAACAAAATTTGGGGAAATAAAGTTTTAGTCTTACAAAAGGATTTTTTTCAGCCATGAAAATTACATATTTAAAATTTTGCAAAGTGTAAAATAAAAATTAAAGGAGGAAATGTTGCAAAATGACATCATCACATGTAGCATTAGTAATCATCCTGTCCTTGTGTATGTGCCTGTGTGACTCTAGAAAGAGAGGTCAGAGGTCACAAACAAAGCAAATGTTACCAATAACAGAGTTGTTCCATTTGATACTTTCTTGCATTTTTCAAGTCGCCTTAAGGGTTCTTGAAGGTGGCTGTTATTTGTTTGTGCAGATGCCTGGGCAGGTCCAATGCATAGAGTAAGGCTTCTTTCTCCATCTTGCTTTCGTTCGAGTCACGTGACTAGTTCTAGCCAATGAGCTCTGAGTGTAAGAGACCAGCGTCTCTTCTGAGCCAGGCGAGGTGTATGGTATAAGACCAGTTCACCACGTGACGAGGACGAGCACTAGCTCACCCTGGATGGACACGAGCCATTGGACTCACTAAGGCAAGGCAGGCATGTTACTGGAGCAATAGCTCACTTATGCTGACTCCAAAGTTAGTGCCGCCTTCATGCGCAGAAAAAGAAGACGTCAGAAGGGAAAAGGAACATGGCTGCCAATCTCACTCACACTTGAAGACGGCATAAAATAAGAATATCTTTATTCTGAATAAAGGCTTCCTTTACCACAGACCAACTCTTCTCTCTCTCTCTTTTGTATGTACTTGTACGTGTGATGTATGTGTGCGCACCTGCGCGGGCACGCATAAGGAGGCCAAAGGTCAACCTCAGGTGTCATTCCTGAGGCGCCATCTACCTTGCTCTTGAGACAAGGTCTCTCACTCCTCCTGGAGCTTTGCTGGCTGGCCCATGAGCTCTGTAATCCACTTGTCTCTGCCTCCCAGGTACTGGGATTACAAGTGCCAGCCGCCATGCTCAGCTTTTTGGACTGATGCTGGGTTTTAAACTCAGATACTCATACTTGGAAGGTAAGCACTCTAGCAAGTGAGCAGTTTCTCCTTGCCTACTCCCATTTAAGACTATATCTCACTCTGGAGCTAAGGCCACTCTCAATATCACAGTAATCCTCCTGCCTCAGCCTCCTAGGGCACCTGCACACACAGATACTCTTATACACATGTCAACATGCCGGGGACGTGAAGCTATTCTTTGTAGGTGATACAGTGGCAGGCTCTATGCCACTGAGCTACATCCGCAGCACCAAGTCTCTTGAACCAGAAAGTTGTTTGAATGTTAAAACTAGCCTCCACAGTAGCCCAATAATTTTCTGCACCTTCCAGGCCTAGGAGGAGAGAAGAAACCCTGAGGCCGGCCTGGGTCACACCATCAGTAGCCCACTTCAACCTCCTCTAGATACAGATCAACGAATGCCAGGTATGCACTCAAAATTGTCCCTTGACTTTGGAAGGAGTCACTCCAAACTCTTGCATTCCTCCAGGCCTGGAAGTGTGCATGAGAGGCTCCCATAGCAAAGGAAGGTCATGTGGGGTAAAGCCAATCCTCTGACCGGCTTCCGTGAGGCATCTCAGACAGGATCTTTAGCACTCATGGTAAGGGGACTGCAGGAGGTCAAAGGTACCATTGCAAGGGAGGCCACAGTGAGGATGAGTCCAAATTGTGACCCCTAAAGAAAAGGGGAGCAGAATTAATGAGAGAAGGAGAAAGGGGAGGTAAGAAGGGTGGATAGAAAGGCAAAAGGATATACGAGGGTTGGGTGCCTGGGGGGATGATCTATGGATGGGTCATAGTGGGGGTAGATGAATAAATAAATGGGTGACTAGAAGGATGGGGAGTAAAGGAGAAAGAGAGGTAGAGAGCAAAGAAAGGATGGGTGAGTGAATGGATGGATGGATTAAGAGATAGAGAGATGGACAGATAAATTAAGCAATGCATGTATGTATGTATGTATGTATAAATAGATGGACAGATTGATGACTGGATGGATGGATGTATGGATGTATGGATGGATGTATGGGTGGGTGGATGGATGGATGGATGGGTGGGTGGATGGAGGGATGGATGGATGGGTGGATGGGTGGGTGGGTGGATGGATGGATGAGTGGGTGGGTAGATGGATGGATGGATGGGTGGATGGATGGATGGATGGATGGGTGGATGGATGGATGGATGGATGAGTGGATGGATGGGTGGATGGATTAAGCAATGGATGGATGGATGTGATAGATGGACAGGTGGGTGACTGGGTCTATGATTAGCTTCCTAGTCTGGGAGATGGGAGAAGCCCCAGCTACACATTTCCATCCTGCCTTCTCTGTCACGATGGCTGTACCCTTTAAAACCAGGATCCAAAGAAAACCTCCCGTCAAGCCTCACCCTTTGTAAGCTTGGCCGGTGACAGCTACTGTGGTTCATATCATGGATATGATATGAGCACACTACCTCCCAATCCACAGTCAGCTAATCACCATGAACACCAGGCATTGGCCATGTGCGCCTTGCTCTTTGGGATTCCTTTGATGTTATATGTTGTCCATATTGAGTTAATCCATGCAGTATCTCAGCCAAACAGGTACCATGACAACTTCTGTTTCTTACACAAGGAAACTGAGGTTCCAAGAGGTTGAATCGCTTTGCCTATGTGTTCTGGACTCCCTGCCTCAACCCTGCCTCACCACTCCATCAATCTAACCCTCCCTCACCCCTGCCTAACTACTCCTCCAGTCTACCCCTCCCTTCCTCACCTCGCCATATTGTCTGACCCTTCTTGTACTATGTGGGAATAAAAGAAAGTCACAAGTACTCATCAAAGGAGGTGGTTTGGGTCTAACCACACATCCCACAATCCATGGCTATGCTCTGGGTCAGCATTTGAATTTGTGCCAACATTCAGTTGCTTCTAAGAGATCACATCCTTCCTTCCTTCCTTCCTTCCTTCCTTCCTTCCTTCGTCATCCGTGCTACTAAGCTATGATACTAAGGTATGTTTGAGAATGAGCAAAACTTTGGAACAATATGACCCTACCCTTAAAGGACAATGATGGAGGTCCATGGGGCTTAGCAGGCAGAGTGGGGCTGGGGGATGAGCAGCAGAGGTTACCTCGGTAGAAACTGGAATGGAGAATGGCTTCCATCACCGCGCCTGTCAGTCATTCCAGCATCACCAACACTCCAGCACACATCACCCCAAAGCCGGGTCTTCAGTCTTCACCTTGGCCTCACATCCAATTCTTTCACAGAGAGAGAGAGGGGAGGAGGAGGGAGAAGGAAGGAGAGAGAAGGAGAGAGAGAGAGAGAGAGAGAGAGAGAGAGAGAGAGAGAGAGAGAGAGAAAGGAGAGAAAGGGGGAGGGGGAGGAAGAGAGAGATGGAGGGAGGGAAAGACTGTATAGTGCCTTCATTTCACCTTTGGGAAACAGAGGCAACTTTTATTAGAAAATTTCCAAAACACCAGAAAAGAAAACCAACGAGAGACTCACGCTGTGCCACACTAACAAATGTAACCTTGCTTTGGGGGTGGGGGGGCATTTCTTCCAGAGTGTTGTCAGCAGCATGGTCGGTGTCCTGGTACTGAGGATGAACCAGACACATCAGGTCTCTGAGTCTGACTGGTGATGTATATACCACATTGATTTAGCAATGCCACGCACCCCCTCTCAGTGTCTGGATTCACCTTTAGGAAATATATATGAAGTCGATGTGTGCTTCCTCCTTGCTGGACTGTCTGATGGGGGCCTTAAAAAAAATCTACCCATGGATGTTCAACTCCTGGTGACTCACAGGCACTCGGGTTGTTATTCTCCTGATCCCTGCTTTGATAGGTTGCTTCTGGGTCCGAGGCCTCCTCCACTTGCTAGCTAGGGGCTCAGTGGCATTCCTGAGTCTGTCTGTTTGTCTGCAGAACCCAGTGGGAATTACACAGAAGAGCCAGGAATGTATTGAGCACTGCCCAGGTAATGCTTTCTGCTGCTGTTCCTTTTGTTAAGGGTTGATGCTACAATCACTCCAACATGACAAGACTTCCATCTTGACTTTTACACACACACACACACACACACACACACACACACACACACATTCACTAAAGAAAATGTGTAAAAACACAAAACAAAATAAAAAAATATATCTTAAAAAAAGATCTCATATCACACACACACACAAGTGTTTAACACACACACACACACACACACACACACACACACACACACACACACACACACACACATATATATATATATATATATATATATATATATATATATATATATAGAGAGAGAGAGAGAGAGAGAGAGAGAGAGGGAGATATCCAGGTTAGGTAGGGGTGTCCTGTGGCTCATTAGACCCACAGAAATATCTTGCTATGTACATTTTTTTAGGAATAAGTATCCAGGTAACGTTGTGCTCTGTCCCCACTCAGGACCTGAGGAGGGGGTTTCTTGAAATGTGGGGTATTCACCTTTCAGGTTCTTTAGCTTCTGACACGAAGGGAGGGGTGCAAGAAGTCCCGTGGTCCTGAGAGGGAAAAGAGCCCCCCTCCTTCACCCCTTACCCCATTGCTTTGCCAGCTTGGTATTAAACACTTATTTCAGATCATGGGTTCCTTAGCTATTAGAAAGTGATGCCTCTTCCTCCCTCCTCCTTCTCCATCTCTCCCCCTAGCCCTAGTGCCGCCCCCCCCCGCGCCATTCTCAGAGACTTGGCTGGCTCCGAAGGTTCCAGACAGTGGAGCTAAACACGTTAGCCGACAGACGAGCAAGGCACAAGAGGCGGCAGGAATCAAATAAAAGGCAAACGCGGCAGCCACAGGTCAGTGCTGTATAAATATTTATGCTGGAGGAAAAGTTGGTGGCTGAGTAACGACCTTGTGGCTGGTATTAATAGAGATAATGTGTGTCTCTAGAACGTGCCGCCAGAGAGAGAAAGGGGTGGGCGAGGGGGGAGGCGGGGGCGAGAACGGGGATGTTATAAATCTTCGTGCCAAGCCCAGACCCTACTGACCTCTCCTCCCCCTGCATCCCTCCCACCTCGCCTGCATCTTCACATCTATTTATCCTCCTCTTGGGCCAGCGTGTCTCAACTAGGGCACCGGCTCATCCGTGCAACAGCCATCTGGGGCAGACTCCGCCCACTGCAGCCAGGAGCCCGCACCAAGTTCAGTATACAGCTGGTGCTTCGTAAAGGCACGGATAGTGAGCTGATTGGAGTGCGTCTCGTATCTCACCTTTCCGTGATCCCAAGGATGGGAGCCAGTTTTGTCTTTTGAGGATCCTTGGTCTTCATCACTCCTGTACCCCATCCTCCTGATGTGGTGGCAGTTTAGGGGACTGTCCTCACACCTGCCCAGGTTCTTCCTCCTACAAAAACTCCCCAGTAGCTCCCATAGTTCAAATGGAACCCAAAGTCCTTAGCATTGAGCGGGGAGGGTCAGTCTTTGGGACCTGGCTCCTCTTGGCTGCCTCTCTTTCTTTCCCTATACCTTGAGGCTCCCCTGGCCAGGAAAACTAATTAATACTGCTGTTAATTCTAAAACCCTACATTCCTATGCCTATCCAAGCTTTCTCATGCCATTCTCTTTCTTCTTTCTGGCGCCTGTAGTTAGGGGTTGGGAGGGATTGGGGCATTGCTGAGCATAGAACACAGGACTTTGTGCATGTCGATCCAGGGCTCTAGCTACACAGCCTCCAGCCTTTTGCCTGTTGATTTTGAGACAGAGTGTTATTGTTGCAGGCTTGGCTTTGTGAGCCTCCTGACTCTGCCTCCTGTGAACTGAGCTGTCCATGCACCAGGCACTGTGTTTGTAAATGAAGCATTCTATTCACCCTGTTTAGGTTTCTGGGAGGGAGGGAGGTCACACTCCTTTCCCCCAAGAGACTTTCCTTTTGTTTAAGATTGCCTTTTATTTTTATGAGTGTGCCTCTGTGTATGTGCATGTGCAATTGAGTGCAGTACCCATGGAAGCCAGGAGAGGGGGCCAGATCCCCTTACAGGAGGCTGCCAGCTGCCCGATGTGGATGCTACGCTGGAAACCCAGGTCCTCAGTGAGAGCAATAGTAATTGCTGAACCAACTCTTCGGCCCCCTTTCTCTGTTTTTACCCACATGTCTATGTCTCCTACTATAAATGACTCAGTCATCCCAACGAAGAGCTGATGGTGTATGATCGATTTGTCTCTCTTATCCCTGAAATAACAGAGTAGGAAAATCAGCAAACCGACAATGATCGCTCTATCCTCACACTTACCATTAAACTGACCACCTCGATGGACCTCGAGAATTATCTGTCACCTAAGTCACGAAAGCAGGACCGTGTCTTCCTTATGCATCAAATGAGAGAGAGGGCATCAGAGTCCCTCCATCTTGGAGGTAAGGAAGTACAGACTTTGAGAATCAGGAAAGGGAGAGTCTGTGGTAGAACGGCACACTCAGGAAAGTGCTTGTCACGTGCAGAAACATAAGGACCGGAGTTCAGTCCTCCAGGACCCATGTGAAAGCTGGACAGGGCATGCATCTGTTATCCCAGTGCTGGGGTGGTGGAGACAGAAGGGTCCCTGAGGATCCTTGGCCATCTTTGTTGGCCAATGGTTGAGCTCCAGGTTCGGTGAGAGACCTTGCCTCAAACTAAGTGAATGACTGAGGAAGGCACCCGACATGGAGCTAAAATCTCCACACTTGTGTGTCTTCATACATGCATGTACATGTGCGCATGTACACACACACACACACACACACACACGGGGGAGGGGCAGGGAGAGGGGGAGAGAGTACAAAAGGTTCCATTTTCACCAGTACGTGAGGACTGAGGTTTTCTTCCCTTTGCTTCTAGAAAGAGCTGTACCAGGCAGGAGACAGCCCACAAGCCCACTCTACACTAAAGTCAGGGAGTTCAAAACAGAGACAGGCAGACTCTGCCCACAGGCTCTAAGGCAGCATCCCACCTGCAAGTTGCCCATGGGATATCCTAGTACCAAGCCGCAGGTCCTGGGAAGACGATGATATCTCCCAAGGCAGGAATCCATGAAGAGGGACTTCCCTACAGGAAGCTGGAGATCTGGCCCCACCTCATGTGCTACCACCGCTTTGCGAAGCAAATCCCCATGAAGACAGTAACACCTTCTTACCTGAAGCCACAGTGGAAGACTTCATGGCCCCGAGTCTCTCTGATCCTGAGCAAAGAATAAGAAATCCAGAATCGGGTTGGGGATTTAGCTCAGTGGTAGAGCGCTTGCCTAGCAAATTGCAAGGCCCTGGGTCAGGTCCTCAGCTCCAAAAAAAAAAAAAAAAAAAAAAAAAGAAAGAAAAGAAAAAGAAATCCAGAATCTCTGCAGACCCGGCCCTAGCACAGGATGGGATGTTTCTATTTCCAAGCCGTACACGGAGCAGAGTAAGCATTGTTCCCATTTTCCAGATGGAGTAACTGAGGCTAGTAAGGGACAGGGTTGGTTCTGGACCCTAAGTTGTGTGCCACCAAATTTCCCCTACTGTCCTAAGGGACAAGTCTTTTTCTTATGCTCTCTCCTTTATCCTGTCTACCGTAGAAGTGGGTACCAGACCAAGGGACAGCACCTGTAACATCAAGAGCTAGCTGAGGGGATGGGGACAGATGACCTTGATATTGGCCCAAAGGGCAGAGCTAGAGGCAGCCGAGCCCATGTCGTGAACTTCCACTGAGGAGACAGTGGAGGCCCAGGGAAACACGTGCCCACCGCGCCCACTCACACATTCACTCCAGTCCAGTTTGTGACAGCCAAGATAACATCTGTGAGTGACCGTCGCATGAGGGGATACCATCCAGCCGTTAGACAGGAAAAGAATCGTAATACACACGGCTACAGGTAAAGCTTGATAACAATGCACTAAGAGAAGGAGGGCAGCAAAGGATCAACCGTGTGCAGTTCTCCATGTGCGGGACACCTAGAACGGTCAGTTTCCTGGAGGCAGAAAGTAGGGTGGTGACTCCCCAGGGGCCTGGGGGAGTTATTAATAGAGGGCAAGCACCCCAGTGTGGAGAGATGGGGGGACCTGGAGATGGGTGTGGTGGGTTTGCCGCAATGGGCAGGCTCTCGTCCGCTGGCTCGAACGCTTCACACGAGCTAAAGTGTGGGTGCTCACGTCCTGTTGTGTGTCTGTTAGCATCCTTTTCTGAAAAGCCAAGGGAGATAAAAGTGGGTCTGCACAAGCCTGAGGACCTGATTTCAAATCCCCAGAGTCCATTTTAAAAAAATCAGGGGGGCATGTGCTTATTTTAAGCCTGGTGTGGAAGAGGGGAAGATGGGGTATTCTCCGGGGCTCGGCGGGCAGCCTCATTTATCTGTAATTCCTGTTCAGTGAGAACTATGTCAAACAGACAAACAAACAATAACAACAAAAGCAAAGTGGACAGCCCCCGGGGAATGAAACCTCAGGGTGACCTTTGGACTTTTAGCTTCTATATGCTCTCTCTCTCTCTCTCTCTCTCTCTCTCTCTCTCTCTCTCTCTCTCTCTCTTCTCTCTCCCTCCTCTCTTTCACACATACATATGAGGGAGAAGAAGAAGAAAGAGGAAGAGAAAGAAGAGGAGGAGGAAGGAGAAGAAAAGGAAGAAAGGATAAAGAGAAGGAGGAGGAGGAGAAGGAGAAGGAGAAAGAAGGAGGAGGAGAAGAAGAAGAAGAAGAAGAAGAAGAAGAAGAAGAAGAAGAAGAAGAAGAAGAAGAAGAAGAAGAAGAAGAAGAAGAAGAAGAAGAAGAAGAAGAAGAAGAAGACAATGATGGTAATGAAAATTTGGAAACAGAGTTGATTGGGAAGAGGTTAGACAGGTCCAGAGGACAAGTATAAGTGGGTTACCTGGCTAAGTCCCTCCATCTCTTCCTTCTCTGCTACAGGGACCCTTAGCCAATTCCATCATGAAAAGCCATCTCTAGAAGCCCAGGGGGTATGAATAATAAATGCTCACCCCACACATCTGAGGTGGCCACGACTCACCTCTCCCTAAGCATTCTAACTAACCCATGCAATTCACTCCCCAAAGCCTCCGGTCATCTAGAACTTAAAAAAAAAATGGCAAGGCCAATGAGAGTTATTGGTGGTTTCAAATATGCTTTCCCCAGAAGCACTCGTGAGAAGTCTATAAGCCTCAGCAAATTTTTTGCAAAGGCAAGGTTAGCCACCCCCTGTCTCGAATGTCGATTTATTTCCAATTTTAATGCAACTCAAAGCACTATTTCAGTGTCTCAGTCTCAGCTCTGGAGACAGCACACCTCCAGCCCAACAGAGTCCGCAGAGGGAATTTAGACACAGACCGGCTTACCTGATGGGAGCAAGTTTCTCACTTTCAGCCCGCCATGCTGCGGTGGAGCACAGCAGATCACAGTACTATCTGTAAGGAAGTAGACATGGAAACACCCACATTTAGCTCCTGTTCCCTCTGCCCCCCTTTGTTCCCTCCAGGCCCAAAGGTCCTGAGATGGGGGGCAGAATCACTCACATCCAGGGTGTCTTTCCCTCATAACTACACCTAGAAGTCTGCCCGAGTCTCCTAGGTGATTCTGAATCCAGTCAAGATGACCGTAATGTGGCAGATTCCCCGAGGAATGTTCCCCATGAGCACTGGTGTCTGAACACTTGGTCCCCAGTTAGTGGCACTGTCTGGGGGAGGCTATGGGACCTTTAGTAGATGTGTGC
>NC_046169.1:34903767-34993767 GCF_011064425.1 Rattus rattus
CCTGTATACGGAGGATTGTGTTACACTAGGAAACTTCCCCCCAAACTGCACTGGACTTAAATATGCTCTAAACTAAACTGTGCAATGACAACCTCTAGAAGTTTGAACCACTGCCAGCTAAGACCTGTTGAATTGGACTTTCTTCTGCCTCATGTAGACCAGCAATCTGCTATCTAGCCTTGGTAGGCAAAGCAACTCTCACAATTCCCCACCCTTAGCTGCCGTCTGTCTGTCTTGGTCCCATGTCAGTCTCTTGTCCTGTCACACAGGTTGCCTTAACTCATGCCTCTAAAAGGTCTTCATCTACTTGACTCGTCTGGTCCCTATTCACAGCAAACCTGTGAATTGCCTTCCTCTAATCAGGTACCTGCCTCTCTTTCAATCAGTCATGGGCTAGGGTGAATGCCCGCTGTGGCCTTCTACATGACAGGACAGTTTCTATTAGTGGAAGGGCAAAGCAGCCTGGTCCCACACATCCCTCCCTATAGCCAAGCACTGTATCTCTAAAAAGGGAAAGAGACGTGGCTACCATATGAACAGGACAGAGGGACATTCCCCAAAGCCTGGTGCATGCTGGGTGTCACGTCACATAGCTAACCAGCCAGGCCCCTAACATTCATGGCATCTGCCTGCTCCCTGCCTCCTTTCCCTCCTCCAGGCATGCTCAAACCTCTCCTACCTTCCTTGCTTCCCACCCCTGGTCATTTTACCCTCTTCTCCAGGATGCTTACCGCTCTGGGCTGGCATTCTAGTAGCTGTGAAGGGGCCAATCGTGTGGTTGATCGCTAATGTAAGGTTAATGCCTAATTAGCTCATCCAACATTCATTTCGTGGATAATTCATGAGAGGTCATTAACAAAAGCCAGGGCAAGTGGAGGGGCACATTCGTGGCCATAAATCAGAGCCCTAAAGCATCATAGAAGCAGGGGAATGCATACATTATTCAGATCAAGCAAAGAGCCAGGGCTGTGTGAGACACCTCAATGCTCTCTTGACCCTGAGGTCCATCCAAGGACCATGTGCAAAGCCAAACAACATTTACTGTGAGCAAATATGGCTGTCCAGGGCACGGTGAGGACAGATCTCCTAGTCAACACATGGTCCCGCAGCTCATGCTCAAACTCAGAGCTGCCAGATTAAAAGTACCAAATAGCATGCATTTGTCACCTGGGAACAAGGTGCCTCTTCTCAGTCACCCACTAAGGATCGAATTAAATGTGGGTGTGTGGGCGTGTGGGTGTGTGGGTGTGTGCCTGCGTGTGTGTGTGTGTGTGTGTGTGCTTGTGGGTGTGTATTCTTTGGGAAGGGAAGGGGCAGTGTGTGTGTGTGTGTGTGTGTGTGTGTGTGTGTGTGTGTGCATATATTCCACCATGAATTGCTAAGACCTCTGCTGGAGAATCTTCGTCCTCAGCTGGAGTGGAAAAAAATGAAATAAAACAAAGGTAAGCAGGCCCCTTCGGATTAACCCTCTGTAGCAGAAGCTGCCCGCTTCAACAATCCGCTCATCTTGTACTGGTTGGTCAAACCCAACAGAGGCTTTTCATTGGTTGAAATATGACATTCCTATATAAGCCAGCTAGCCCCATGGAGCATCCCCTATGTGTCAGTGACTGGGAAGAGAGGAGTAGAAAAATGCAGGAGACTGTCCTTGTAGCGGCTGGCATGTTTCGTAGGGGAAGGTCAATACTGAGCTGATTAAATGCATGCTTTATGACGTAAAGCACACGATGGGAACGGAGTCAGCACATGATAAGATCTTCTGGGAAGATGATCAAGGAAGGCCAGTGGACAGGATGCTGTTGGGGTAGAATCTTGAGAACATAAGGAACGAACCCTTCTCCAGATGGGTTGTACGTGGACTCTTCTAGAACTCCGGGAAGAGCGACATGAATGGAACAGAGTGGTGGAAAGGGGCGTGGCCGGAAATGATGTCAGAGAGTTCGTGGGCTCAGATCTTAGGACCTAGCAAACCACGGGTAGGTCTGTATCATCATTTCATTGGTATTGAGACAGGAGTGCCTGAGAGGTCCCACGAAGAAATACAGAGGACATGACCAGCATTTCCAGAACTTATAAGCCGAGGCCCCGGGAGTGGAGCCTGGGGAAGCTCAAATGAGAGGCCATAGTGGCTCCGATCTGAGGAGCAGGGGGAAGATTTGCTACTCAGAGGAGCTAGACAAGTGACCAACCAGTAACTACATGGCAGATAACTGTCATTGAAATGTTAAGTGGGGTTTTAAACGAACCACATGGGATGCTGCAAGATTACACAAGTAAGTGGCTCTGGTCCTTACTTGTTGTCAGACAGAGAAAGCATTTCAGGGGAGCGGGGAAGATTTGAGAAAGAGTTGGTTGTAGGAAAAAAGAAGAGACAGGCGTCTTAAGCAGGGCGCTTGCAAAGGCCCTGGGGCAGGAAACAGAGGACCAATTGCACACCTGCTTCTGAAATAAGTAATGGTCTAGGTGCTTTACACTGTTGTCCTTCCCTGTCCCTCATCCCCACCTCAGTAAGAAGCAAGGTGTGCTTTCTACTGGCATAGATCACGGGTCATTCTGGCTCGGTGTCAGCCAGGCTAAAGTGATGCAGACTTGTCTTTCCCAGAGGTGAGTAAACCTCATAGGGAAAGGTCTGAAAACCGTCTTTCCTCACCATCCCTAGCTTCAGACTCCTCAGTGGTTGCACAAAGTGCAACAAAGTGTCGGGGACACTTTGCAACAAGATGGCTGCCCCACGCGAAAAGCAAACCTCAGCAGTACTCTGGCCTAGTTAAAGCCCAGGCGCTCTTCTCCTTGCACCCAAATGGACCACACTTGAGAAATTAAATAAACAGCATTTGTCAGGGGCTTTTGTGGGCTCCCAGCTGTATTTATTTATAGGTTGGCCTGTTATTTATGGGCACTCGTGCTCCGTGTAAAAGCTTTGTCAGAGAGAAGAGGGAGTGAGGAGGCCAAGTGCTTAATGCTCCGGTAGACACCTAAGCATCCACTCCAAGGGGGCTGGAAAAGGGATGCTTTCTGCCTCCGTCTCCTGGATGCGTGGTGCTAGCTTACACCTTGAAAGTACCAGACCACTGGGCGCCTCCTCCAAAGAGGCAGAGGGCCCCAGGGGAGGTCTGAGTCCAAGGAGAAAGGAATCATGGCTTCAGCTCCGTGTGAATTCTGACTCCTAGCTGGGAAGTCTTCATCATTCTAACTGGAAAAACAGGCAGGCCGAGGCTTGGGGTGAAGCCCCAGTAGATGGTGAATGAATGAAAGAATGAATGAATGAATGTTATTCCCTCCGGTGATGAAACTGGAGAGAAACCTCCAGATGTCACATGGAATGTATCTTAGCAAAAATAAAACCAAATTAAAAAAAAAAATACATGAATCTGGATTCTTAAAACGCACCTACCTTGGGTGTAGTGGCTCCAAGGAGCTTTCCAAGAGGGAATGCCAGCCTAGATGGGGGAGAGGCTTTCCAGACCCACACCTTACCAAGGAGCTATTGGAAGCCAATGGCTGCTGGCAGGGAGAATCATTTGCTAGGGCGGTGGAACACCACGCTCTGGTGGATGGCCCCATACTCATGCACACTTGGGCAACTGGAACTGAAATTCAGTGAATTATCAAAGGTTTGAGGCTAGGAGACACATATGGAGCAGAGTTTAAAAAGAGACAGAAAAGGGAAATAGCTGTGTAGAGAATAAAGAAAAAGTATAATGAAAACACATTTAGGTTAAATTTTAATAATTTTATTATTTTTATGTGTATGGGAGTTTTGCCTGCCTCTGCACCGTACACAAGTCTGAGGCCAGGAGAGGGTGGTGTGGAGCCCCTACAACTGGACGTCCAGAAAGTTATTCGCTGTCATGTGGGAGCTGGGAATCAAACCTAGGCCCTCTGGAAGAGGACCGAATGCTCTTTACCACTGAGCCATCGCTCCAGCTCCCCAAATTATATATTTAAAAATAGAGAGAACTCCAAAAGTTAAGAAAAATACTGGCTGGCAAGTGGTAAGTACCTGATTCCCAAGTCCAGTGACTGAGCCTCACATTGTGGAAGGGCAGAACTGAACCCGCCCCTCAAGTTGCCTCAACTCTGTGAGCTTGATATAACATTAGCATTCATGCACACACACACACACACACACACAGATACACACACACAGAGACACACACACATACAGAGACACACACATACACACACACAGATACACACACACAGACACACACACACACATACACAGAGAGAGAGACATACAGAGAGAAATACACACACTAAAATGTTTTTTAAAGGAAAATGTAAGAGATGAGGGAGGAAGGGAAAGGAAAAAGACTCCATTTATAGAAAAAAAAACCACGAATCATCTACAGCTCTTCAATTGGGCATGGGACCTAGTGAGATTCCTTTTGTCTGTGTTAGGATGTCAACTGGTGTTGTCACTGTGGGCAGACCTTATGTAGGCAGCCACATCGTTGAGATTTCCTGGGGCTAGCCTCCTTGTCACAGATAAAAGACACTGCCCCACAGTGAATGTCCTGGCTTTAAAGCCGGGACAAGTTCCCCAGTCCCATGGGATCACGCTGAGCATGTAAACATATAAGCAACACTAAATAGACTCATAAAACTGCATGTTTATATACACATATACATATACGCACACATGTGCATCTTATTGTTGGTATATAATATATATTTATGCACGTCACACATGCCGATTTATGTAATGAGAATAGTTTAGAGGATTGTGAGTTTGAGAGGAATATGGGGGACCTGGAGGAGGGGAGCAGAGAGGAGGTGGGAGTGGTGTAAATACACAATGCTTAGGCATGAAATAAAGGTAAGGACGCAGGACAGACAGATAGGAAGGAAGGAAGGAAGGAAGAGAAATAAAGTCAGGAAAAGGAAGAACAAAAGAAAGAAGGAAAAAAGACAGGCAAAGACTGATATACAGAGAAAAGAGACAGAAAGAGGCAGATGACAGACAGAAAGACAGGAAGAAGGAAAGAAAGAAAGAAAGAAAGAAAGAGAGGGAGGAAGACAAACAGAAAAAGACCAAAGAAAGAAGAAAAGACAGACAGAAAAAGACAGAAAGAGATAGGAAGGAAGGAAGGAAGAGAGAGAGAGGGGGGGAGAGGAAGGAAGAAAGAAAGAAAGGAAGAAAGAAAGAAAGAAAGAAAGAAAGAAAGAAAGAAAGAAAGAAAGAAGAAGAGACTGACAGAAAGAAAGGTACTCCCCAAATCTTGGCTTCATAGGAAACAATGTGTGCTGGTGTACATCTATAACCCCAGCACTCAGAGTCTGAGATGAGGATTTTCATCTCCAGGCTGGCTTTATCTACGTGGAGAGATCAAGGCTTGAGAAGCAAACAGTAACTGTGAGGGTTTCAGAACCCCAAAAACATCAGCAGTAGGGTAGTCATTTAACTCTAACCTCGGTGCACCCCTACTTGGATAAGTTGCTCTGATAAGCCTTGTTCCTCATAAACTTTACAATAGAACCAAGCACCCATGTCCCGATGTCACAGGAGACACGGCACAATTTCAGCTTCTAGTGCTACTGGGACCGTGTGTGGCCTCTGTTAAGTTGCCCATGGGCCAGTAAGTAAATATTTGGCTGGGCATGTGCAGTCAACTCTAGTTAAACTCAGCGAGTGCACACACACACACACACACACACACACACACACACACACACACAAAGTAAAAAAATAAGTAGGGGTTGGGGATTTGGCTCAGTGGTAGAGCGCTTGCCTAGGAAGCGCAAGGCCCTGGGTTCCTGGGTTGGTGAGAACCAAAAAAAAAAAATAAAATAAAATAAGTAAATATAAAACAAACCATGCCCTACGTGTTTGTGTCTGCATACACTCACGTGTGCACGTGTGTGCCTGGTGCACAAGTCTTTTTTTTTTTTCTTAATAATTTCTTCTGTTTCTAAATTTTCAATGTTCTTTAATATTCCTGAGTCAAACCGATGACTGAAGATGGGCTGATTAATTTGGTTAGTGAATAAATAAACACTATTTTCCCATCTCAAAAGAGATTTTTTTCCTCTTGTTTCTCTGAAACAAAGTTTTACTGGATAGAAAATATACGTGTGTTCACTTGTGTGCAAGCACACACACACACACACACACACACACACACACAATTCACTCACCTAACTGGGCCCATTTAAAAAGCTTTATTTTTGCAATTTTTATTTATGTATGTGTGTGTAGGAAGGCATCGGATCCCCTGGGGCAGGACTTACGCAGTTGTGAGCTGCCCAAAACCTGGTTGTTGGTTGGGATTTGAACTCAGGTCCTCCGTGAGAGCTGCAAGTGCTTTAACCCTCTAAAGCCATCTCTCCAGTCCTACTGACCAATTTTTAAACCCATCTCCCAAGTAAAGTCATTAAGATTAAATAGGATCTATGATTCGAATTTGTTCTCCTAACATGCTTGCCAACAAGGCAGGTTCCTTCAGGTACCTCTCTCCAGACCCCTCAGTCACACCAGTACTAGCTGAGTGCCCTTGAGCTTGTGGTACTCAGGGAAACAGACCGAAGCCTGGGTGTGGCCAGATGGGTCGCAGAGGCCCATTCCAACCCAGGAGAGTGAAGCTCTGCTCAGAAAAGTCGCCCTACACCAAGCCAGGGATCCAGTCATGGGGAGACTCTTTGAAGCATGACACACTCAGTGGGTGAGAACACAGCCCAGCCCACTGCCACACGGCTGACAACCAATGTAATAAATATCATCCGACCAGACGGGGTCCACATGGGTGGCTTTCTTTTTCCACACCTGCCTTTCAGTTGCCTAACTGTTGCCAAGAGAAATCTCCCAGGAACCAGATA
The DNA here is from genome assembly GCF_011064425.1 of Rattus rattus. Taxonomy (NCBI): domain Eukaryota; kingdom Metazoa; phylum Chordata; class Mammalia; order Rodentia; family Muridae; genus Rattus; species Rattus rattus. Next base: position 34,910,587 of record NC_046169.1, read on the forward strand.
GAAGATTTGTCTCTCAAATCTTGCCTGGGGTGAAAAGCTGTAAATGGTTTGTTTGTTTGTTTGTTTTTATTGAACTTATTTATTTATATGGTTGTGTGTGTATGTGTGTGTGCAGGAGTGCACACGTGCACATGCACGCCCACACATACACGAATGCACACATAGTCCATGGCAGGCATGTGGAAGTTAGAGGACAGTTGTTTCTCTTCCGCTGTGTAGATCCAGAGGATGGAACTCAGGTCGTCGGGCTTGGCGGTCCCTTTACCCACTAGCAGACTCCCAAAACCATTTTTCACTAGAGCAAAGCATAAGACATCGTGTGTTTTAAGACACCAAGAGGAAGGGGTTGGGGATTTAGCTCAGTGGTAGAGCGCTTGCCTAGGAAGCGCAAAGCCCTGGGTTCGGGTCCGCAGCTCGAAAAAAAAAAAAAAGAACCAAAAAAAAAAAAAAAAAAAAAAAAAAGACACCAAGAGGAAGGGAAGCAGGCAGACATGAGATGTGTTCTGTGGGATGCTTTAAGGTACACTCCACATCATCAGACCCAACTCCGGATGCTCACAGAGAAAGGACCGGGTAGGACCAGAGCAGCCCGGCTACCCGGGGAGAAAGGCCAGCTGGCACACTGCAGTGTCACACATGTGAACCGTCTGGATTGGAAAGTAGTGAGCTCCGTTGGGCACCAGAGTGGGCGGAGGGCACGGACAGTTGGTTCCCATTAAACTTGGTGGCCTGAGAATTCCTTGCGTGTGGATATGTGCAGGCCCCAGCCTATCCGGGAGGTCCGAGGACTGCAGTCCCTACTGGAGCCTGAGAATGTCCCTTCTCCTCCAGCCAATGACGAAAGGGACTCCAGGGTCTCCCATGGGGGTCTGGAGAGAAAGAAGTAGTCAGAAGGCCTTGGGCAGGCCTTCCATGTGTCCCTTCTTCAAGGCCCCTAATTAGCTATTTACATGACAAACCAATTATAACCCTGAAAGAGTGGTCACAGGCTATTGAGCAATTAGTGACATTTAAAAAATGCGTTTCAACCACACAAAACCATGTTTGCACAATGCTCAGAAACAGGCTTCCAACCACAGAAGCGAGAAGAACTCAGCAGTGGCTGGGGGAGGGGGGGTGTTGGAAAACCACCCCCGGGGGAACAGAGGCTGGATGACTTTACTTTGTAACACTGTGGTGAGTTGGTCCAAGGCAGGTGGGATCTGAGGACCTACTGTGTGCCAGCCGTTGTTGGGAGTTGGGGGAGGTTGGCAGTATACAGGATGGATCCTAACTCCATCTCTTGGCTGGAGGATCTTAGCATCTAAGAGATGTTGGGCAGCCCCTGCCTCCTGTTGCTAGCTTCATCCATGGATACACTTAGTAATTCACTCAACAAACACTGCTTGAGGACTTGCCTGTGGAAAGACTATAAAGACAAGAGAAAGCCCAGTATCTCCTTGTTCCCGGTACCTCCTTGCAACAGAGTCTGTGTGCAATGGGCACTACTAATGACTCTCTAGGCCCTGAGGAGCCCAAGATACAAGTCTAGATTTGTCTGACCTCTGAAGACCCGAGGTGAAGGAGGGGCGGCTTCTTGGTACCCTGAGCTAAGACCTGCAGATTCAGAAACAAAAGGGTTCCCAGATGTCAGACAGCTGTGATGAGCTCTGGGGTAGACCAGCCCCAGAAAGGGCACTGAAGCTCTGCAAAAGGGGCCCAAGTGGGGCAAACCAGAAAGAATGGAACATGGGTCTCAGGGAATTGGGAAGGAAATCCAGACCACGGACAGGACAAGCCAAGACACAGAGGCAAGCCAAGACCCAGCGCCATGAGAGATGTGCTGTCTCTGCTTCCTACAAGAACAGGAGACAATGGTCTGAGGTTAGACCAAAAAGTACTCCAATCCCTGGGCCTGGTGGTACAGGACTATAAGCCCAGACACTTTAAAAGCTGAGCCAGGAAAAAGATTGGAGAACATCAGGGCAAAGATGGATCCTTTAGATAGTCTAGTCATGAGGGGAGACCTCCAGCAAGCCAATGGTTGTCATCAGTCCTCAGTTTCCCATCTGTGAAATGGGCAGTTTGCCAACCACCATGACCCAGTGCTACGATGCTTTTAAATCCAGTCCACCTAGATTTTTTTCTAATTCTTTACACATATTTGTTGGTCATCCAACCTCATGTAACATCTCCCTATCAGCAATTTCTATCCAGCCCCTTCTTGGAGATGGAGAAAGCAAGACCCAGAGAGGGTGAGGAATTTACTCAAAGACGCAGCAGGATACATGCGATGTCACACCTAGGAGGTAGAAATCCCCCTCCACCTTCACACACATGCATGCACACGCAAGCATGCACACGCACATATCACACTCACACATACACGTGCATGCACACACACATAACACACACACATGCACACACACACATGCACACACATGCACACACACATGCACACACACATGCATACACACACATGCACACACGCACACAGCTGCTCAATGGCATTCTTAGAACTCAGGACCAGGATTTCAGTGACATGAATCCTAAGCAGAGGGTAGCTAGACCACCAGCTGAGAGCTCTTTCCTCTGCTGTGTAACAAACCACTATGCCCTAGAAGACTCCATGTCCAGTATCTCATGCCTCCCCAACAGGCCTTCACCCCGGGTCTCCCCCGCATCTGCAGAGAACATTCAGCTGGGAAGATGTCCTGGGTATTTGCCGGTCTGTGGAAGTAGCTAGTGGCCTATGTCTGTAAGACTGGGGTCCTCCTCCTCACCCCGAGTACCACCCACGGTCCCCTGCCTGCCACGTGTCATCTGTACAGGTAATCCCCATCCTTGCAGGCTCCAACATGGAGGCTGACAGTCTGGTCTAGTACAGAGGCTGAGACACCAACACCGTCACGTGAATGGCACTTCCTCATTGCCTGTTTCTATCAATTGAAACTAAGTTGAAGTCTCAGCTGTTGTTCAGAGAGAGGATCCGAGTACAGGGTCACTTTAGATCAACAGTTCTCAACCTGTGGGTCGTGATCCCTCCGGCAAACTTCAATTTCCAAAAATATTTGCATTACGGTTCACCACAGCTAAACGACAGTTCTGAAGTAGCGAGAAAATAATTTTATGGTTGGGGGTCACCACAACATGAGGAACTGTGTTAAAGGGTCACAGCATTAGGAAGGTTGAGAACCACTGCCTTAGATCCGCCATCTTGAAGTGGGGGCAGTTTGTTCATCTGAGGGGTTGTAGGAAAAAAAACACAGCAACCTAAGACGTGGGTTCACATTGTCAAGCCAACCGGGTCATGGATGCCAGCCTGGGTGCAAGGGTTTCTGGAGGTTGTCTTATTTAATCTCACAGCAGCCCTTTAGGGTCATTACTAATACTAATCCCATTTTACAGAAAAGAACACTGAGGTTCAGAGATGTGAAGTCTTTGCAAAGGAAAGCAGAGCCCAGGCAGAGGAAGGGCTGTGGCAGGTGTATGAGGTGGCTCTCATGTTTAGCACAGACCCCAGTGGATGAAACCCCTCAGCAAACAGTAGGCACGACTTAACTGCCATCACCTGTATTTACATGAACATTATATAGGTCTGAATCCAAGAGCACATGTCTACTCTTTTCCTCTTATAAACCCCAGAGTTCTATTTTTTTTTCAAACTTGTCATATTCTCAAGGCCCAAAACAATGCCTGCATACAGGGGTGCTCAATAAATATGGCAATGTGTGGGATTGTTTTCTGGTTTTACAAAGGACTATTTCTTAACAGTACCATGGGCAGGAAGGGGCGAGCCCATTTTACAGACAGAAAATGGAAGCCCGAGACAGACCCAACTGGCTGAATCTAGATCTGTTGATCATCAGGTCCCAACTCAGCATTTTTGCCTCTGCTTGTGCACCATATACCGATCACCATAGTAACCAAAGCCACAGCCATGATGGTGATGATTCATGGTATGGGAAGACACTTGTACACCCTAGCTCAGGCTCCAGGAGGCTCAGAAATTTGCAGTCATTTCCCTAGATGCTTTGCAGCTAGCTGCCATTGAGAAGGGAATTGTCCCAACCTCCTAAACTGAACCGGAGTGCTCTCCGAGGGAGACCCAGGTGGCTGTACACTAGCTCTAGGCTCAGGCGAAAGCTTGAAGAGATGCCGTGGTACAGGAGTGAACTTCAGTGTCTGACCATCGCAGCCTAGCCATCCCAGACACATGAACAGCTCCAGCAACCTTCCCTGTATCAGTACAGCACTAATGGGCTCATGAGCTAAACCGTTCCTGTAATTTCCAGGTTTCAGGTGGTTTGTCCTGCAGTAACAGCTGGCTGAGACAATCCCAAGGCTACTCGATGGCATGTTGAAGCCAACCTCCTCCAGCTCCCTGCCCTTGCTTGGCCATCTGTACCGGTTAAATCTTCATGAGAGATTCACAAAGCTTTGCCCAGCATACGCAGAGGCTGAACTGCGCTTAACCGCTGAGCCTTCCCTCCGGGCACTCTCCCTGCTCTTGATTTCTCGTTCAAATACTCCAGCATACCCCTCTTGGCTTGTCACGATGTCTCTGTCTATTAAGCCACACCTCTGGCACTCAGCATCAGGAACACTTTCAACTCCTTTCTGCATCCAGATTTCCTCCCTACGCTGACCACCTCCCTGGCTCTCATGTGGGCTGATCTTCACTGACTTCATTTTTCTAGCGGATACTTATGGGATGCCCAGCCTCATCTGAGCTGCTGAAGCCATGGCCTGGGATTAAGATATTTGAGGTCCCTATCCTAGTAAGGAGGCGAGGCCACAGATGAGGGATATTTCCCATTCTGAGTGGTCAGATAACATCTTGTAGAATCCTGATGAGCTAATCTGACATGACAGACAGCATCTGAGGGATGAGGACCCTCCAGAAATAGGGTAACCCAGGAGGTTTGCTGAGGCAAGGGCATTGAGCATCAACCTTAAGCAGTCAGAAGGATCGACTCCAAAAAGAACTCTGGATGGGCAGTGTTGCAGAGGAAGTAGCTGGTGCAAAGGGCCTGGGGTGGGAACAGATATAGCCTGTCAAAGTGGGGTTGGGGGGGGGAGCGGACTGCAGCAGCAGCAGGGTGAGTCTGGGGAACCAGGAATAGAGATGAAATTGAGGAGATACACACAGGCCAGGCCAGGGAGGCTCCAGAGAAAGGCCAAGGTTCAAGGTCATTCTGAGTTGGACGGGGTAAACAAATCCTGTTCCTCCAAGGAGCCCAGGAGCTGAACGGTGAGCAGCAGCAAGAACGTGCTAGCCACACTGCCTTGCAATGTCCCTCCACTTTTCCATCCTGTATTAATTAAGCCACCCATTCCATTACCCTGACTTCAAAGAGAGGGACAATGGGGAATTTACAAAGGGCAGTAAACCTAGTCCAGAACAGGTAGTTTATATCCTACACACAGAGACACACACATACTCAGACATATAAACACACATACACGTAGACATACAAACTCACACACACACAAATGCACACACATATACACAGACATACAAACACACATACAGACCTAATAAGCATGCACACACACATAATATATACATACAAACACATATACACATACATATATACAAACATATAAATACATATGCAAACATATAAAGACACATATACACATACACAGCCATAAATATACACATACACACACATATACATAGCCACACAAACACACACACATATACACAGACAAACACACATAAATACACATAGAAACATATATATAAGCATACATGCACACAGACATACATATACACTCACATATATACATATACATATAAATACACATATATAAACATGCACGCACAAACACATACATTCACACACACAAACATGCATACATGCATATATACACAGACACTCACACAAAAACACTCAGCTACATGTACAGATACACACACACACACACACACACACACACACACACACACAGAAAGCAGTCACACCAGAATATGAAGGCATCAGTGATTCTCAACAGGACATGTGTTGTTCCATTTTAACCCCAGAAAATAAGACTGAGATAGCAGTTATGCCCAAGAAAATCAGCCAGCAGCCTGCTGAAGACACGGACGTTCAGTTCTATAACTAACTATAATTATAAGTGAAAGCAGCAACCAGGGGCCATGTTTCCTCAGAGGCCCCAGTACTGGGTGTCTTTCAAGTGTCTTCACAGTCCAGCCCTCTGAGACAAACATAAGCATTACTCCCAACTCACAGATGAAGAGAATCATCTTCCCAGTGTCACTCTTTCGTAAGTCCTGCAGATAGGATACCACACTAGTCCCACCCAAAGTCCCACAGTGAATGATGATCCTAAAGGGCTCATGTCATAGACTTTACCAAGTTGCTGGGGGCTACAGTGGCCAGAAGGACCCACTTTTTTCCAGTGCCAGGGCCTTTGCAGGCTAAGTGAACATTGACCATGGAGTCATACCCTTAGCCCTGCTGCTAGTCTTAAATATCTCTCGACCCTGAGACTTCCCAGGAGTGTTGGCCTCTTTCCACAGGGTCAAGAGTAACTACCATAACTGTTTCCCTTCCGGCACCTAAACCCAGTGAAGGAGGATTTCAAGTGGGGCCTAAGACTTTCATAGACAAGGACAATATAAACCAAGAGAGGTGAGCCAGGACCTCTGGCCAAAATGTCAGAACGCTAACCAGATATGGCCCACATCTGGACTCTTCTCTTACATGCTGAAATTGGATAAGATAAGAAAAAAATGTCTCCTAAAATCCATACCTTTCCAGCACTCATCCCTCCACCTGTTGGGGATGGGGTAGGGTAGTCTAGTGCTGTGTATGCACATGCTAAATTCTGAACCTCAAATCTGGCCACCTTCAGACGATTGAATCCTCACGTACACTGGCCTCTGTTGTGTAAACCTTGCTCTCTGATTTAAAGTTATTCATTAAATAGAAGTGGGTATTGTCAATGACTGAGATGAACAGAGATAGGCTTTAGTTACCTGGCTGGGGGTCACAGGTGGGGACCAGGAAGAGAAAGAGGAGAGAGGGTGTGGAAGAAGGAGAAAGAAGGTGGAGTGAACAGGAGGTAGACCAGATGGATGGAACCAGCAGCAGGTGGTGTGAACAAAAGGTCTTCATTAGATGAGATGAATAGAACCAGTAGTAAGTGCCTGAGTGAAATGCCCCCTGAGGACAGACTGCTGGAGCAGAAATGACCCATGTGGAACTCGAACACCAAGGTACTTGGGGAGTAAAGCTGGCAGTAAGAAGACGCTCCTGCTCAAACCGGCAAAGTATCCACCGAGCAGCTCCAGCTTGCCCAAGGTGTTCTATAAGTGCACCCTGGTATTAGTCCACGATGCGGGGGAGCCTTTATTTCATTCGATAACCATTAGCCACATAGCGCCCTCCACCCAGAGGATGGTGAACCAGGCTCCCTGCTGCTGCTCCACAGGTCTGAAAAGGCCTGGCTCACCCGCCCGCTTCTGAAGTGGAAATTAGAGAAAGGGGAAAAGAAACGTTAAAAAAAAAAAAAAAGAAAAAGAAAAAAAAGAAAGAAAGAAAGAAAGAAAACAGAGAGGGTGAAGTTGTCCTTTCTCAAGCACACAGTCGGAGAAATAAGCCCTGCCGAGTTGCACAGCCAGCCACAAATCCCTCACTTGAAGGCGTCTTCCAACTGGCAGGACCACTTGGCATACTTAACCTTCCTCCATGGCTGGTTGTAATTACCAGGCAGATAATTATCCGGCCAGCCCACTTCCCTGAGACCTACCGCGCATGCTCGGCAAACACACTATGGCACAGGTCAAAAAAAGGGGGGAGGGGGCAGCGGGAGAGAAGACCCTTCCTTGCATGGTCCCCTAAGCCTTCAGCCTCCTAGCCAAGCCAAGCCAAGCCAAGCCAAGAGGTCCCAGCCAGAATACACTGTGGGAATCTGCTGGGCTGCTGAGGAAGCATGCGAGGACCCTAAATTTCCATAAGTGTTTTGTCTCTGAATTACAAGCCGCCAGATACAGCAGCCCAGGGAAGCCAAGCACAGAGTGTGTTGGGTCCTGGCCACAGACAGTGAGAGAAGCTGCTGTGTGCTCTCTTGGCTGTTCCTTGGAGAGCAAGCATAAACTTTATTTTGATTTTCTTTCCTAAATGGCTAATCCGTTTGAAGCTGGGTCCCTGCAGCCCTGAAAGTGTAAACAGTACGGTCCTCTCAGGATAGGGGAGATGGCTCCTCTATAAATATCCTTGCCAAGGCAACCCAGCTTGGCCAAGACACCAACCCTCTACACATATACATACACATACACACATGCACATGGTCAGTAACTTTGAGACTGCAGGTGTGACTCAGAGGGAGAACACTTGCCCAGCATGTGTGAGGTCCTGGATTCTGTCCCCAGTACGTGGGAGAGAAGTGGGGGACTTGGACGAATCCAGGAAAGAGCTAGTGGAGAGTACTCAGGCAGTGTTGGTTGATGCACCCTTCTGGTCTCCTTACCAGATTGCCAGCTACATGAGCCCCACTTCCCGGTGTTTTGGCATCACCACTATGACTGGATCAGCGACTGCTCCTGTTTTCCTCCTTTAAAGCCCTACAGGCCAATCTGACGGAGGCATTATCAGCCCAGGTTCCTCTTTCCCAGGTGACTCTACTCTGTGTCAAGTTGACAAAACCAGCCAGCACACAGTCCTGCATCCACTCTTTGACCTCCGGGTTAAGTGATATGATAATTGGCAGAGCGCTTAGCATCTTTTGGAGCCCAGTACGGGCCAAGATTGTGCCATGCAGTCTGCATGCATTCTTTACTGCAAAGCTTACCATTGTTTGGCCAATAGGGAAATGAAGGCTGGAAGACAACTGGACCAGATGGCAAAGGTCAGTTGGAGGTATGCCTCCCGGCAGGATGAGCATAGCCAGGTGCCTGGAGTCTTTGCTCTTTCCTCCCGGTGGTCTCCGAAAACAGCGTGTCTCAAGTGACCTCTTTGCCTCAGAAAAAGTCACCCAATCAGAAGCGGCCTCTCCTTCAGCCATGTGGAAGTTTGGTGAAGATGTGTGGTTCTACCAGGCTCTCATGAATTTGGTTACGTTGATCACTGGATACAACAGCCCCATGAAAGAATGGCCATCACCATTACCACTAGCAGCAGCACCAGCAGCACCAGCAGCACCACAACTGTTGCAGCCACCATCGCCTCTACTGCTGCCTTCATTACCATTCTCTCCTCCACCACAGCCACCATCAACACAACTCTCACTATCACCACAGGCTGCTACTATCTCTACCACAACTACCATCACCACATCACCATCACTGTAGCCATGATAGGTAGGTAGACATAGATAGATGATAGATAGATAGATAGATAGATAGATAGATAGATAGATAGATAGATAGATGAAAGATGGATGGATGGATGGGTGAATGGATGAGTGGATGGATGGACGGATGGGTAGGTAAATGGATGAGTGGATAGATGGATGAATGAAGGATGGATGGATGAGTGTATGGATGGATGGGTGGATGGATGCATAGATAGATGATAGATAGATAGATAGATAGATAGATAGATAGATAGATAGATAGGATGGGTGGGTGGGTGGGTGGGTGGGTGGATGGATGGATGGATGGATGGATGGATGGGTGGATGAGTGGATGGATGGACGGATGGGTAGGTAAATGGATGAGTGAATAGATGGATGAATGAAGGATGGATGGATGGATGAGTGTATGGATGGATGGGTAGATGAATGCATAGATAGATAGATGATAGATAGATAGATAGATAGATAGATAGATAGATAGATAGATAGATAGGGTGGATGGATGGGTGGATGGGTGGATGATTGGATGGATGCATAGGTAGTAGGTAGGTAGTAGGTAGATGGATGGATAGATAGATAAGTGGATGGATAGATGAATGGGTGGATGGATTGATGCATAGGTAGGTAGACAGACAGTCAGACAGTCAATCAGTCAGTCAGTCAGATACAGAGGCTAACAAAGCCTTGTGATATGTGTATGAGGTGGGGATATGGCAGAGTTAAGAAAAGACCTGCAGAAGTGAGTTTAGCTCTGGAATATGCCTTAACTCCCCAGGCCCCCAGGGGATTGTAGGTGCCAGAGATTTGGGGTGGCATAGAGGGAAAGTTTGGACTTGAGAAACCAGTTCTTATTCACTTAGTCACTTGAGAATGTGGATGAGAAACAGGAACAAGGGAGAGGCAGGGAATCTGGCAGAATAGCCTTCTTCAAAAGTGGCTTCATGGGTTGGATTCCGTGGACTTGTGGTAGAGCGCTTGCCCTGCATGTGGGGGCCCCGTGTTCCTCTCCAACCCCAACAAACAAACAATAAATAAATGAGTATAAATAAAAACTGTCACTGAAACAAAAATCCTCTTTCTAGCTATTGACGATCTATCATTTATCGATTATCTGTCACCTAGCTATATATTACCTACCCATTGCCCATCTATCATCTATCAATTATCTACCTATTGGTGATTTGTTTATCTGTTTTCTATCTGTACATCTGCCTTATGAGAACTCAGGTCTGACTCAGTGCCCAGCGTAACCCTATCGCAATGATTTGTCGAAGCTCACCTCCATCTGGAGGCCCCTGTGATGGTGGACAGTCACAGCCTCCAGATGTCCTCCAGTCCATGGTTCCCTCTTACTGAGGCAGGGACAGGGGACATTGTTTCTTTTAATGACTCCCCAGCTTTTTGGACTGGTATAGGTATTTTCTGGTGGGACCCTAAATTAGGAGCTTTTTTTTCCTTCTCTATTCAGCTTCCTCCTTCTAAGACACCCCCACCCCCGTCCCTTGGGTTTAGTAGGATAAATCATGGTGGCTGGGGACCTTTTGCTGAGGTCAAGACGACTTTGGAGAGCAAGTAGATTTCCTCTCCCTATAAGGATGGGTTTCTCCAGGGATAACTTAAGCTTCTTGCTGTCAAAGGCTGTCTGTGGTTTCAGGTCAGGAAAAAAAACATATGAAGCCATTGGAGAGGAAAGAAATAACCAGGGATACACATGAGGAGTCATAGGGGGAGGAGAGGAGGGGAGAGGAGAGGGAGGGGAGGGAGAGGAGAGGAGAGAGAGGAGAGGAGAGGAGAGGAGAGGAGAGGAGAGGAGAGGAGAGGAGAGGAGAGGAGGGAGGAGAGAGAGGAGAGGAGAGGAGGAGAAGGCAAAGAAGAAGGATTTGGCTCCACAGAAACCTGCCACCTCTGTCCCTCCAGGGTCCATGAGCAAGAGCACATTTGAAAATCCCCAATGATTGCCATTTTGGGCCTGTCATAGCATCTATTCCAAAGCTACGACCACAGGGTTTCTCCCAGCCCAGACCTCAACTGAGCCCAGTGGGTCTCTGATAGAAGCCATTTCTATCCAGAGCATCTCTGATGGCCACCTTGGTACTATTTTCTTGGAGACCTGACAGTCTGAGGACCCCTCTATCTACCCTAGTTTGTTCCTGCCCTCCTGCCCCAGGCATGACTCTTGTCACATCCACAGGTTTCTCCCACCTCCTGCTTCTACATACAGCTCTCCCATCTCGCCTGTGTTGGCCCTGGACAGGCAATTTGTTTGAATTATCCTCCTGTCCTTTGCCATCCAAGGAGGCTTCAAAGCTGTTCTACAAGCCATGGGTCTTTCAGAGACCCTGGTTCTGACTCCTTCTTCTCCTTCTTCCCTTCTTCCCTTCTCCTCCTTCTCCTCCTTCTCTTCCTCCTTCTCCTCCTCTTCCCTCTTCTTCTCCTTCTCCTTCTTCCTCCTCCTCCTTCTCCTTCTCCTCCTCCTCCTCCTCCTCCTCCTCCTACTCCTCCTCCTCCTACTCCTCCTCCTTCTTCTAAATGGCAAGTGATTAAGAGTTGCCCTTGAAGATACAGGGTGCACGAACATGAAATCTGAAACCGTATGTGACATTGAAATTTTAAATCCACAGTTCCAGCCATTCCCTCCTGAACTTCGAAGTCATTGTCCCCACGGCTGCTTTCATGGCACTCGACCATGGGGATTTTAAGGTCTAAAGTGCAATTTCTTTTCTTCCTGTTATTTCATCTAAATTTTCCTTCCTGTGATACTCCTGAGCGAGGATTCACCTGCACAAATCCAGTGCACAAATACACACACACACACACACACACACACACACATACACACACACACATATACATTTCATATATATGCATATATATACACATATAGGCATGAGATTATATATATATTTATATATATATATAATCTTTAAAATGTGCTTTTAATGATGCTATCCACCTGTAAACACGTGATTCCACAAGGAACGTGACCCCAGAGTTTGAGTTCTCAAAGTGCTGGGACCTAGTGAGTGTTCCACAGTGCGCTACTCCCCGTGGCATCACCTCCAGCAGAGGATGTCTCCTCACAGCCAAGGATGTGTAACAGGAACCAGAGAGGATGCTACTTGATGGCTGTTTCACTGACGGGATTACACTTTCTACAGCTTTCCTATACAGTCAGGACCACCCACCAAGGGGTGATGCTGCCCACCATGGGATAAGCCCTTCTAAATAAATTAACAATCAAGACAATGCATCCCCCAGCCCCCGCACAGGCCCACAGGCTGATCTAAGAGAGACAATCCTTCAACCCCCTTCAGGTGGCCTTAGGCTGTGTCAAGTTGACAACTGAAGCTGAACAGGACAGTGATCAGAATACTCATGCCTAATGCTGTTAGATCTGGAAGGTTCTACACACTTTGGTCACCATTGTCTTCCAAGCTTCAAACAACGACCCACAAAGCCAGAAAAAGCCTTTCTGCTTCATAACCCAATAATCCTTGAGTCCCAAAGAAGGAAAGGGAGCATTCCAAGCCCAGCACACTATTTCTGGAGATGAAATACAAGCCCATTGTTTTTAGGCAAGCAGCACTTGGTGTTGTCTACCATGTATCTACAGCTCTCTATGCCTGGAGGGAAGTGTTATCCAGAGGGTGTCATAGCATCCTAGGCACAAAGCCCCCCCCTAAAATTACCCTTGATTTATGGTATTACTGACACAGGCTTCTGGCGCCTACTACAGTCCCTTCAGAATCCACCCAAGATCCTGTTCAGACAAGGGGAGTGCTTCACCCTGGAGGCAAAGAAGGGGCCCAGGAATCCTCACACACACACTCCTCTGAACATGGTGCCTTCCTGAGGCCATAGGGAACCTTCACATTTGTGAAAAGTCTTTCATTTGAAGTCTTGCTACTCCTAGCCTCTCAGAAATTCATCTGCTTTGTCTACCTGAAGGTTGGAAGTTTCAAGAAATTACTGCCAACATACAGAGGAGTTCTCTGGAGATTGCCATTCGAAGGCAATCTTTGTCTTTCTCTTTGACTGGAAGCAATTGAACAAATGGCTGAGGAGAAAGCGTCCCCTGGGTGAGTGCTGAGTGCTGGTAGGAGTCCTCTTTCAACTTAGTTTCTGTGCTGGATAGTTTCATGATAACTGGACACAAGCTAGAGTCATCTGAGAGGAGGAACCCCCTTTGAGAAAAGGCTTCCAAAAGACTGAACTGTACAGAAGCCTGTAAGATATTTTTTCCTGACAGTGATTGACATAGGAGAGCCCATTCCATTGTGGCTGGTGGTCCTGGGGTCTATAAGAAAGCAGTCTGAGCAAACCATGGAGAGAAAGCCAGTAAGCAGCACCCCTCCATGGCCTCTGCATCAGCTCCTGCTTCCAGGTTCCTGCCCTGCCTGAGTTTCTGCTGTGACTTCCTTCCATGATGGACTACGGCGTGAGGTGAGCCAAATAAACCCCTTCTTCCCCAACTTGCTTTTGGTCCTTCTGCTTCATCCCAGTGATGGACGGTAACCAAGACAGCATCTCTGTGGTGAGTACCACACCCATGCTTCCTCGGTAGAGCTCAGGAAGAGCTGCTGCTGTGATGCTGTTAACATGGCAGAGTTACCTGTAGGCTGATTGAGATGGGAAAACCTACCCTAATTTTGGGCAGCACCATCCCATTAGCTAGGATCCTGGGATGAATTTTAAAACAAGAAAGAAAGGGGGTTTGGACAGTGTCAAAGGCTTTTTAGCATCTAATAAGATGCTCCTGTATTTTTTTTTTCAGTTTGTTTATATGGTGGGTTACACTGATGGATTGTTGTAGACAGGAGTGATGGAGGGAGGGCACAGGACAGGGGAGGGGTGGGATAGGAACAAGAGAAATCAGATTGGGGGAGGACGGAGGGAGAGAGCACTGGGAGAGACAACTGGATTGGGGGCACATCTCTGAGATGAGCTAGAAACCTAGGATAATAGAAACCCTCAGGAATTGATGAGGGAGACCCTAGCTAAGATTCCTGGCAGTGGGGGTGGGGGGATACAGAGCCTGAACTGGCCACCTCCTGTAACCAGGCAAGACTTTCGATGGAGGAACTGAGACAGCAACCCAGATACAAACCTTAGACCCACAATTCGCCTCTGAAATGTACACGGGTAGAGATGGAGCAGAATTTGAGAGAATGGCCAACCGACGGCTGGCCTCACTGGAGACCCGTGGCATGAGAGGAAACCCACCCCTGACACTGGTCATGATACTCTGCTATTCTTGCAGACAGGAGCGTAACTGCACTCAGAGAGGCTTCAGCCAGCCACTGATGGGAACAGACGCAGATACCCCACAGCCAGACATTAGGCAAGGAATCCTGTAGAAGCAAAAGAGGAAGGATTAAAGCAGCCAGATTGTCAAGGAGACCACAAGAAAACCTATGGGACCAACTAACCTGTGTTCACGAGGGCTCGTAAGGAATGAACTGCAAGTTAGAGAGCATAGGATGGACCTAAACCCTCTACACGCATGTAACAGTTGTGCAGCTGGATCTTCACGTGGGACTCCTAAGGCAGGAGCAGGGGCTGTCTCTGACTACATTGCCTGCCTTTGGATCCCTTTCCCCTAACGGGGCTGCCTCTTCTAGCCTCATTAGGAGAAGTTGCACCTAGTCTTACTGCAACTTGATATGCCGAGGTGGGTTGATGTCCAATAGAAGCCTGCCCTTTCTTGAGAAGGGTGGATGGGGTGGGGAGGTGAGAGGGAGGAACTGTTCGGAGAAGGAAGGAGAGGAATTTGGGGTCAGGATGTGAAGCAAATAAATATTTTTTAAAGACCAGGCAATGTTGAGAACATTGTTATAATAATAATTCAGCTACCTAGGTGTCCATCATGACTTTATGTCATACCAGACAATGCACATTCAGGCTGAGTCAGGGACTTTGTCCTTAGGATTCAGAATCATTCCAACTGACAAAAATAAGAACATCTCTAAAATGGAAAAAAAATATGGAAGGAAAGAAGGAAGAAAGGAAGAAACAGAGAGACAGAGAGAGAGAGAGAGACAGAGAGAGAGAGAGAGAGAGAGAGATGACCAGAGGCCTCCATCCCTCTATGTCACACTCCTGCCATGACTTCCTCACTGTGATTGATTCAAACTATCAGTCAAATAAGTCCTCTGTTTCTTACCATCCTTTTGTCTGGCTTTTTGTCACAGCAATGAAGCACACCCTATCTGCCCCACCCAGCTGCACTGTGCAGGGAAACAGAATCAGCATGGGCTTCGATGTGGACGTTCAACGTCAAACAACATTCTTCAGGTTCAAAGTTGTTATATGTTAGAGCATCTGCCCATTGAGCCAAGAAACCCTAAAAGAAAAATATGATGCTCCCTGTTTCTCGATGAGGAAGCTGAGGCTCTAAGGAGAGAAGCAAAACTCTCCATCAACTCTACTCCAGGTTCTACAAACAATGTATACAACAGAGGTCAGCATACAAAGTTCACAGCACATGTGTTACTAAGAGCGTTCAGCATGGTGCACACGTGTGTGAAGACAGGATGGGTTAACGCGTTCTGGTTCATCCAGGCAACGAAATACGTGACAATCAAAAGTAAGTGATGCCCACACTACTAGAGGTGGGTTTATGTCTGTTATGTTAATTATGTTTAATCAAAGAAGCCAGGCATAAAAGCAGATACACCGACTGAATCTATTTTTGAGAATTTCAAGAGCAGGCAAACTAATCGATAGAAGATAGACGGGCAAGGCAGAGAGGAGTGGAAGTGGAGTCAGAGAAGTGGAACAAAGGGACACTGCGAGGAGCTATACCTTGATTGTGGAATGATGGGATGTGCATACACACACATTAGCACGTGTTGTGAAATTTAGTGTGTGTTTGTGTGTGTGTGTGTGTGTGTGTGTGTGTGTGTGTGTGTGTTGTGGATATAGAGATAGAACTAAGGAGAGAGGGAGGAAACCAGAAGAAGGGGGGGGGAGATGGAGTAAGGGACTTGAAAGAGAGAGAAGGGATAGAGAGAAACAGAGACAGAGAGAGAGACAGAGAGCAGCAGAGAAATAGAGACAAAGACAGAGAGACAGGAGACAGAGAAAGACAGAGAGACAGAAAGACAGAGAGAGAGAGAGAGAGAGAGAGAGAGAGAGAGAGAGGAGAAGAAGGAGGAGGAGGAGAAGGAGAAGGAGAAGGAGAGGAGAAGGAGAAGGAGAAGGAGAAGGAGAAGGAGAAGGAGAAGAAGAAGAAGAAAGGGACTTTTGTAGAGTCTCATAACTAGGAAGAAGCAGAAATAAAAGCCGACCCCAGAGCTGCCAGGCTTCTGAGAACCATCATGCCGCCATGGGCTACTGCTCAGGACTAAGCCAACATCCGGTGATGGATGGATGTCTGTTTAAGGAAACATGGCCGCATTATCTCACCAGTGCTCAAGATTTAGATCCCTCTGAATCCTCTTCGACCTCCTGCCACCCTTCTCAACATTGCTCGTGGTTCCTGATGGGCAAAATTTAGCTTCGGCGAGGCCGTAATGTGCTCTGCCTGCAAGCTGCAGCTCAGCGGTGGAGCTGGCCTCGCCTTCTCAGGCCATCATCAAGGGACTGTGGACAGAGGCAGGTATTGATCCTTGCTCATTATTTAAATGCATATGGCGGCAGGCAGCTCTGCTCAATAAAACTCTGTCTCAAGCCTGAGTGATGGTCCCAGCTACACCCAAGGGCTCCTTGTGGAGGATGAGACTCAGTTTCTCCAACTGAAAATAATTTCAGCAAGTCAAAAGGCTCACCAGCCAAACCTCACTGGCTTGAGGGGCTCCTTGGATCATGACGGCTACATACTTGACATTTTTGTAATTGTGTAGCAATGGGTACTATGGGCAACTGTTTTTCCTTCTAAGTTTAGTTTTTAAGACAGAGTATCAAACATGTTAGGGGCTTTTTAAGCAGTATGGAAATTAGGAATCCTGGCCCTGGTGATTCATTTGCCTTAAATATTTTTTTATTCATTCTTTGGGATGGTTATATAAAGCATCTTGATCGTATTCACAGCCCTTCCTTCAACTTCTCGCAGACCCGCCACCTCCCCTCTCCACCCACTGGCCTTTCACAAGCAATTATTCCTGTCCATCAAGTTCAGTACAAGCTAACTATATACTCTTGGGTGTGTAATCATAGTCAACCCACTAGAAGCCACACCCTTAAAGTAAAATGACTCTCCCCCTGGTCATTAGTTGCCAATCGCTCCTCAGCTAGGAGTGGAATTTGATATCTTCTCCAAGCTGAGATTTTGTGTATCCATGTTCCCCAGCTGTGAAAACCTTGTGAGCTACCATAATGATTTGCCTGACAAGATGTTCCCACTGCTGCTATAGTGGCAGGAATGTCAAGAGAGTAACCAGTTTCTGATTGCATTTAGGGCCTGTACACACACTGTGCAAACACACACTATGCACACACACATACGCTACATGTACTGTCCACACATATACTACACACACTATATACATATACACTACACACACACTACACACTTCACACACACTATACACATACTATATACACACATACACTACACACACACAATACACATACTATATACACACATACACTATACACACACTATACACATATACAACACACAGTACACACACACATACTATACACATACTCTACACACACATACACTATACGCACACACCCTATACACATATTATATACACACATACACTATACACCTACTATACACACACATACACTACACACACACACACATACACACACATACACATGCACACACACTAAATACACGGAATTTAAAAGATAAAATGAGGTGGGTAATCCACTGGTTAGATCAGCCTCCTCATGAACCAGTCCCTTCTCCCAGGGAGCCTCATTATGAACAGGGCATCAGGGTCAATGCCCTCTGCATGTGAAATGTTGGGAGCTATGCCTCTTACCCTGAAGCCTTTGTTTAGCACCAACCAACCAGATAAAAGAAAGACTATCTTTTTGGATTTACATATTTAAGGAAAATGTCTTCACAGTGCCTTTTGACAAATCACTGAATCTATGTAATTCTTCACTCTCCTGCCTAGCAGTGTGGAAGGTCTATAAGACTCTGGTAGCTTTAAAGACTGTGGTTGAGAGCATTCACGAGCAAGCATCACCTACCCTTGCTTGGAGTCACAGAACAACAGACCCGTTCTGATGTCATTTCTATGACAATTCTGCAGGTTCAGAGGGGTGTAAAAGGTGAAACCCCAAGGCTCGGGGGGAAGGCTTCGTTGAAGGTCCACCCATAATCCTTATGGTGTCGAGCCAGGTAGACGGTGTGACCTCAAATATCAATCCTCACCCATCCATTCATTGCATAAGTACTTAGGTTCCTTCTCCAGCCACACTGGTTCTCATCGGGCAAGGGAGTACCAGAGGCCCCTGGTATGTGTGTGGGGGTGTCACCGGCATTCTGCACACTTGTGGGGTCTACTCCACAGTACAAACAGAGCCTTGCTTCCTGATACGTGTAGCTCAACAACTCATTGTAATGACTCCTTGGTTGCTTCTAACCTCCAGAGAATCCAGAGTACAATAGCCACAGTAGGATTCGGGGTTCAATGGGACACCTGTCGTGGCCCTACATTGCCCCGATTGGGTTTGCATTCCTTCTGGAGTAGAGGGGAAAGGACCCAGTAATTCCTCCAGAAGCATCAGGAATTACAGTGATCGAGGCCTCTCCTCCTTCTCTCCATTGGTCATGGGTATGCACTTTTCTCGTTGAGGACACAGTGTCAGACAGTGCAGGAGTCCAATGCATACATACCACAAATCCCCCCAAGTGGGCATGTTTGTTAGCATGTTGCCTTCAGGCTGCGTTCTGACAGCAACTTCAGGAGACTGTTCCAGAACTCTCTATGAGGCTTGCTGACTCATGTTGCAATTTACAAATAATTGGAAGACATGTCCCTAAAGTGAGTCTCTTAGTTGCATGTCCTGTGCCTAATGGAGGTGTCCTTCAGGCATACAACAGAAAGGGAAAGAGAGTCCTTAGCAGGAATCAGTGATTGTTGTGATCAATGATTATCTTCCTTGGATTAGAAAAGGAAAAGGATATCCCATGTAAGCAACTGTCCACCAACCTGCTGGCTGGTGTCTACACACAGCCCAGAAGGGCTCATTAGCATCAGTCTCTGAGGTTCGCCCACAACATCTTCAGAGGTACTTATAGTATTTAGAAATAAGGCTGGTGCTTTGCAGTGCTTGGTAGACCTGAGGCGAAGTCCTTCCTGTTGGGTTTCTGTGAAGATCACTGAACTGGCAGGTTTTGTGTGTCAAGTTGATGCAGGCTAGAGTCATCATAGAGGAAGGGGCCTCAGTTGAAGAAATGTCTCTATAAGATCCAGTCGTAAGGCATTTTCTCAATTACTGATCAATGGAGGAGGGTCCAGACCATTGTGGATGGCACCATTCATGGGCTGGTGGTCCTGGGTTCTATAAAAAAGCAGGCTGAGCAAGCCATGAGGAGCAAGCCAGTAAGCAGCACCCCTCCATGGTCTCTGCATCAGCTCCTGCCTCCAGGTTCCTGCCTTGAGAGAGTTCCTGTCCTGACTTCCTTCAGTGATGAACAGTGATATGGAAGTGTAACCCTATCCTCACTAACTTGATTTTTGGTCATGGTGTTTCACTGAAGCTAAAATTAAGACAATCAATCACCTACTCAAGATACCTTGTCTACTTGCCTTTTCAGCACTTCTTCATGCTATCTCTGGTGTGCATGTATGGGGGGAAGCATGTATGTGGATGTATGTATGTATGTTTGCATGCATGGGTGTATGTGTGTGTTCGTGTATGTCTGTGTGTATGTGCATCTATGTATATGCATATATGTATCTGTGTGTATATGCATGCATTAGTACATGTGCACACATGCATGCTTGTGTTTGCATGTATCTATGTGTTCATGCGTGTGCATATGTATTTGTGTGCATCTGAATTCAAGTATGTGGATATATGTGTGTGTGTACATGCATGCATGAGTGCATGTGTACACATGTATGCATGTGTGTGTGCATGTGTGTTTGTGTGTGTTTGCATGTGTGTTTCCACTAAAACCCTCATATCCTTCATCTACCTCATGAGCTCTGCTCACATGCCTGCATTCAAGCACGCCTTGCTTTGATACTCCAGCCATTTACTTTCTAAGTTCATGATCAGGTCATTACCATCACCGAGTATTTACCTAGCATCATTCTGTCTGTCTGTCTGTCTGTCTGTCTGTCTACCATATATCAATCAGTCTTCTACCTATCATCTGTCTCTCATGTATCAATCCATCTGTCATCTGTCTATCATCTATTTATCTATCTTGTCGCTTATCTCTTATCCTCTATCGTGTACATCCTCTATCATGTATCCTTTATCTCTCCATCTTCCATCTACCATCTATCTCTCTTCATTTTTTGTCTTGACCCAAAAACATCATGAATGTGACTCTTACCTAACAGTTTCCATAATTGTCTTATAATTGTTCCTACTGTATGTGGTTTATTACTACAAGAGAAAGAGCCTTCTTATTTGGCCAAAAATAAAAGAGGGGGAATGCAGTGGGATTGGGCTGATGCTGCTTGTATTCTGATGCTAAATACTGGCTTCAGGAGATCCGGTTGTCCCTGACGAGCAGATCCTCACATACTCAAATTGGCGCCATGTAAACCTCCCCAGTTTGATTGAGCAGTGGAGGGAGAAAGATTGGACTGAAGGTTCGAGTGAGGGGCTTGCAGATAGAGTGAGGAGAGGAAGACAGAGGTGGAGGAAGCTGCAATGGACCAGGACTGTGTGACCCGGAGAAATAGCAAGTAACAAGGGACTTCATAGCTGGGGAATGAGTTAGTATAGCTCTAGATTTGCCCAATCTACACACATGGCTTATTAAATCTGTCATCTATCTATCTATGTAGAGATCCACTCAGCTAGGTGCCTTCCTCCCTTCTTGTTTCAGATCTCCCTTCCTCCCAGCCAGAACGGATTCCCCTCTCTGCCTCTTTCAACGCCACCACTCAAGCAGTGAGTGTGGCTATAACGTGTGCACCATCCAATTTCAGCTCACATTCCCACACCAAGCTGGCTCACCCACAACGGGCTGAGGGCTACCTCCTTTACGGGGCTGATGATGTTTGCAGCCAGATTCTTCTGGGTTTTTCACCATAGTCCTTGGCCTTGTGTCCAGGAGGAGGCAAGTAAAACTCATGGGAGGGTTACCTGATGCATATCAAGAGTACATCGTTGGCATCCAAAGAGTCTCTCCACTCCCACTCAGTTTAGCAAGAGTATCTGACCAGCATGCCCCATTGCTGGTGGCCAAGAAGATGACACAATGAATCTTTCTGTCCCCCAACTCCTAGTCTCACTCCTATGTGGAAAAAGTCATAGGACTTCCAGAGGTTTCTGGGCAAGCGTGGGAATGAGTAGTCTGACTCCTCAAGCTCTAGGGTCTCGAAGAGCCATAGCCAACTTGCAGCCCCAAGGCTACATGGATTGATCTCAGGATGGGTATGAACATAGTATATCCATGAATTACAGAGCCATGTCTCAATGTCAAAAAGTTGGATACCCTTGGTCTAGAGAATCAGAAGAGAGTGTCTGTTTAGGTGTCCACGTAAAGGGCATGAGAGTGAGTCTTCAAGCATCTGAATCGTTGGGTTCTCAAGGATGTACCTCTACACAGGTTGTTTTCATGGGTCCCTGACAATGCCAGTGGACCCAAAAGGATGGTCACCCAGGGAGAAGTCATAGGGTTAGAAGTCATAGGGTTGTTTTGTTTCTTCTGTCAATGGGACAAAATGCCCCAGCAAAAGCAGAATGGAGAAGGAACAATTTATTTGACTTATACTTCCAGGGTATCACTTCAGGGAAGTCAAGGCAAAAGCTCAGGCCACTACTCACATAATATTGATAGTTGGTGGGGGGGAAGAAATGTATGTGTCTATGCTGCCCGCTTGCTTGCTCTAGCGCTGGGCTAGCCCTTTCTACTCCTATCCATCTCAGGGCCCAGGTCATACAATGCTGACCCTCACATTCAGGGTAAGTCTTTCTACCTCAACGAAGACCCAAGATAATCCACCACAGACATGCATGCAGGCCAGTCAAGCCTAGATAATTCCTCAACTAGGCCTCTCTTAGCAAGTTAACATTCAAAACTTACCACCAGTCTCTAGGTAAACTAGAGGTTCCCTAATATTTAATAGCTTGGAAGAGAGGGACAGGGCTGGGGTTAGGGTAGGGAAGCAGTACCAAGGAGGTGAGGCATCATGGAGGATCAGTGGGAGATGTTGAGGTTATCCAAGGCAGGTAAGGAGAGCCTGTCAGAGAGGAGCTGGGTGACAGTGATAACTACAGTTACGGGATGGTGTCATACAAGCAGTTGGAGCATCTGTTCCATGGTACGCTTCAGTGCCTGGTACACAGACTTGCCGAAAGTCCTCAAGGGCTATCAGGGGACAGACTTGAGTGGGAGGTAAGAAATAGAGATGTGAATCTTGAACACTCCAACACAAAGCAACCCCAGCAGACTTTGACAAACTTGACTGACAACCTGACAGAAGTTAAAGTCCTCTGGGAAACAGACCTCTGGTCATGCCTATGAGGGGCTATCTCGATTTATTCCCTGGGGTAGGAAGCCACTGTGGAAGGCACCATTCCCTATGCAGGAGATCCTGGAGTGGGACGAGTGACCAATTGCTCCAAGCTCCTGCTTTCTGAACTTCCATTATGATGGACTGGAATCTGGAATTAGAGGTCAAATCTTTCTCCCTAAAGCAACCTGCTTTTGTCAGAGTATTTTATTATGGCACCAGGAAACAAAACTAAGACATGCATTTTGTTTCTGCCATTCCCTGTGTGGTTCTGATGAAAGAAAGTCATTGCCACAGATTTTTCTGTTACATCAAGACTTGGGCTTCGCTTTCCCATGAGTTCAAACCCAGTGAAATGCAGAGAGTTGATGAAATAAATCTCAAGCACACACACACACACACACACACACACACACACACACACATCACTCACACACATCCATACACACCACACACATACATATACCCATATACACACATACCATTCAAAGATACATACACACATGCACAAATGTGCACATATTACACTCTCTTTCACTCCCCCTTTCTCTCTCTTTCTCTCACACGCATTACTCATACATACTCATACACACATACACCACATGCATACACACACATATACACATGTACATACATACATTAGATATAAACACATGTACATATACATACATCACTCAAAGATACATACACATGCAAACTGTCTTAGTTAGGGTTTTATTGCTGTGAACAGACACCATGACCAATGTAAGTTTTATAAAGGACAACATTTAATTGGGGCTGGCTGACAGGTTCAGAGGTTCAGTCCATCATCATCAAGGCAGGAGCATGGCAGCATCTAGGAAGGCATGGTGCAGTAGGAGCTGAGAATTCTACATCTTCACCTGAAGGAAGCCAAGAACAGATTGAGCACCCTCAGGCAGCTAGGAGGAGGGTCTCCAAGCCCACCCCCACAGTGACACACTTCCTCCAACAAGGCCACACCTTCTAATAGTGCCACTCCCCGGGCCAAGCATATGCAAACCATCACACACACATACACATAACACTCTCTTTCACTCTCCCTTTCTCTCTCACGTACACATGTCACTCATACATACACACACACATACACACACATATATACACACCACATACATTTATACACACATATACACATATACATACATAGATACATATAAACACATGTATATATACACACAAATCACTGAAAGATACATACACCACATGCATACACACAGGAATACATATGTACATATATACATACATATAAACACATGTACATATACACACAAATCACTCAAAGATACATATACACACATATACACATGCACACATAACATAACTAACTCTCCCTTTCTCCCTCTCTCTCTCTCTTTCTCTCTCTCTCTCTCTCTCTCTCTCTCTCTCTCACACACACACACACACACACACACACACACACACACACACACACACACTTTACGAGGCTTATGTTCAAGCCCATAATTCTCCCTGGACATCAGATGGCTCTTTATGGGCTCATGCTGATGACCTAAGTAGTTTGCAAATTAAACAGAAACAGAAGGATAAAGTTTCTCTCAAAGCATCAAAGCTTTGAGGGAAAGTAAGAGGAAAGAAAGAAATGCCTAGATGGTCACGCTGTGGTTTCTCCTTCCCCTCCTGATTCTAAAAACTGCAAATGCACTCAGAGAGTGCCTGCCAAACCCCTGTGACATCAGCCCCCACATCCCACCAACGCCCTACCCTGAAGCCTCTTCCCCACTCTGCAGGCAAGAAGGAAGTGGGTCAACAGATCAGTGTTCTCATGTGTTAATGAGTGGAAGCAGAGCCTCACAGACTGGCTGGCTTCTTCAAGCCGGGGCATCAGACACAACAGCCTTTGTTCTAATCTGAGAGGCATGCACTCATGACAAACCACGCCTGGATAAAGACAGTACCATCTTGTACTTCCCTGCTGCACTGGTATTCAGCCACAGTCGTTAGAAAGCTGTGTTTGGAGCCTGGCAAGGTTCCATCCACCCCTTCAGTGGGATGTGTGCCTTGCCCACAGCCCATGTGGTTGAAACCCTTGGTCTCCGCAATACACGTGGGGGAAACAATCAAACCATCCTGTTAGCAATTGGTTCAGGGATGGAAACATGGCAACTGGCAGCCAATCAAAGGGGTGTGTGTGTATGTATCTGTCTGTCTGTCTGTCTGTCTGTCTGTCTGTCTCTGTGTGTCAGTCTCTGGGGATCAAACCCAGGGCCTTATGCACACAAAACATGCACTCTACCAACTGAGCCCTGCCTCTGCTGGCCAGAAGTGCCTCAGTTCAATGGACTTCTTTTGTTGGAGTACTGAAAGCTATCACAAAGGAGACCCATCTGATAATGGAGCCCAACCGAAAGAAAATGAAAGGGTGACCAGGGTCTGGGGAGATGGCTCAGTGGGCAGTGTTTGCTTCTATGTTCATGAGGACCTACGTCCAGATGCCCAGCCTCTGTAAAAGCTGAGCGTGTCATCATATGCCCACAATGCTAGAATCCAGGGGCAGATGGGCAAATCTATCTCACCGGCTCACTGGCCAACAGGTCTGATCCAAATAGCCAGCAAGGCTAGCTGAACTGATGGGCTCCAAGTTCAGTGAATGATCCTGTCTCAAAAACACAAGGTGATATGATGAGGGAAGCCATCTTGATATTAACCTGGTGTCCACACATACCCACTTGGGAGAGCATGTGCACACACACATACATATACACACACACATGCACATGCGCACACACGTATGCACACATGCACATACACACATGCACACATGCACATATATACACATGCACATACACGCATACACACACATATATACACACATACACATACATACATACACACATACATACACATGCACACATGCACATATATACACATGCACATGTGCACGCATACACACACATATATACACACATACACATGCACACATACATGCACACATACATACACACATACACACACATACATATACACACATGCACATGCATGCACACGTATGCACACATACACATGCACACATGCACATATATACACATGCACACATACATACACACATATACACACATGCCCACTTGGAAGAGCATGCACACACACACACACATGCACATGAACACATACACGTGTGCACACATACACACATGCACACACATATGCATACACATATACTCACACACATACATGCACATATACATACATGCATACATACATACACCCATGCATATGCACATACATACACACCCATGCACATATCCATAGACACATACACACACATGCACATGCACACAACCTTCTGTTCATGAAGCTATGTGAACTTTGAATTACCATAGGCTTAACAACTGGACTGCTGTAATTATAGTTAGCTGGCATGTGCTTGCTGCATGAGATCAGAATAAAGAAATATGAACTGATCCCGGTCCTTGGGCAAAAGTGCTCACACAGATCTGTAAAAGTGACCATACAGAATTCTTCCAGAATCCAACCTGCCCAGATGGAGATGGTTTGTACACGGGGCCTCACTGGTTGAATGTATTAGAGGCAAGGCTGACACTGTCATCAGAGAAAAAAGTTCTGAGATCATTTATTGATGTCTGCCATGGGCATGAGATAGGAACCTGGTAGTGCAGATGGTATGCATGTATCTACATCATAAAACTAGGGTGTTTTAATTTAAGATGAGTAGTCAAAAGGGCTGATTATCTGTCTCAAGATAAGACAGAACAGAGTTATATGTTGTGGTAAAGTATTTGGAATTACTTTCACAGATGAAGACGAGGGACAGAGGTTACAGATTGAAATTTGCCCGTTGTCAAAGTCTTAAGTATTGTGGTCACTTAGGCCACAGTGCTGCACACAGGGGCTCCAAGTAGTCCCACTCTATCATGTCAAGTATACAAAGCCACAGAGAAGCTGATGGGCGAGGCTTTGGAACTGTGGGCACCACCCCTTGTTCTTGATTGAGCCAGTAAATGCTAGCAATTTATTCTGTGAATCACATATCTGTAGGGTCCATGTGTGCACACACCCCTGAATATGTGCACTCTGGTGTTTGCATGCAAAGAAATAAAGTAGGTTGTCTAACTATACCAGACAGACACGGTTTCCTACTAAGAGCAAAGACAGCTCCCAAATCTTCCTTAACACTTGAACCCAGCCAGCCACCAAATTCAGTTATGCTTGAGATTTTAATGGGCCATTAGGATACCATGCTATCTATTCTAACTATCTTCTACATTACCCCAAAGCTCGGCACCTAGAAATATTTATTTACTGCTCTTATCCACAGTGAACTAGGACGTGGTCCATCTGGATAATCCTTGTTAGGTGATGGTTCAATTATACTTAAAGCCAATGACCAGAAAGTTCCAAAGTGGCTTCAGTGATGTACTGGGAGACCTTGTGGGAGCACCTGGAAGAATAGACTCAGTTAGGCCACCTCACTCTTAGCCTCTCTTCATGTGCACTTTCCGGAACAAAAAGAAGATTAAATTGATCCATATTACCCTGCAAGATTTCAAAGCTAAGCCAGAACCCTGATCGTCCAGGCTTTATGTCCAAAACCTAGCATCAGATCCCCTAATATTCTATTGGTCAAACTACTCAAAACCTACCAGACAGAGCCACCATCTATGGAAAGCACGTGAGAGACTCTGTGGCTACTTTAAACTATTCTTCAATTGTTTTCGCTGAACCCACCCAGTGGGAGAGCCAGCCCATCCCCCACAGGCTTGTGACGAACCATGATAGTTCTAAATCTTCCAACTCCCTCTGTCATGAGAAGGAAAATGAAGTTCACGCCATTAATAATGGCTTCCTAGAAATAGAAGCCAAGTTGTGGGATCTCTCTTATGGAAGTTTGGGGGCATTCTCCAACATGGCAGCCACCCACATCGTAAGATCTCAGTCTGGAAATGTGGCCAGGGTAACTGAGAAATGACTGCCTCTTCCCCTTGGCCCTTTTGAGGTTGGATCCCACTATGAATGCCAGGCTGGCCTCAAGTCCGTGATCCTCCTGCCTCAGCCTCCCACGCACTAGAATTACAGGAGCATGTTACCCACGAGAAGTGTCAAAACAGTGCTCATGTTCAGCTGCTAGTTCAAGGTCATAGCGATCATTTGATGATCCGCCTAATTGTCTGATGAATTCATGAAAAGGAAATGTTTCTGGAGCTCACAGAGGTGGACTTTTAAAAATACTGCCAGCATTAGCCAGACATAGAAGTGCATACCTTTAATCTCAGCCCGTGGGAGTCAAAGGCAGGTGGAACTCTGTGAGGTCAAAACCAGACTCAACTGGTCTGGCCTGTCTGCATAGTGCCTGCATAATTCAGGGCAATACAGATGAATCCTGTCTCAAAAACAAACAAACAAATACCCAACGACAACAAGTATACATCATTGAAATGGTTGGTATTGTTTGCTTGTTTGGTTTAGTTTTGGTTCTTCAAGACTTGGTTTTTCTGGTTGCCCTGGTTGTCCTGGAACTTGCTTTGTAGAACAGGCTGTCTTCAAACTCTGCAGATCCTCCTGCAGAGGGACAGCTCAGCCACTGAAGGCTAAGTTCGAACCAAAATGGCTCTGCTGTGTACCCTGTTTCTATTGTGTGTTTATGAACCTTGTCATGCTTCCTCACAGTAGTAGCTCGGGGCTAGAATGCGTACATGGTCACGTGATGCGTCGCTGCCACAAAATACCTGGCTAAAGGAAGGGTTGGGTTGCTTTTGTCTTTAGGAAGGAAGGTTTATCTTGACTCACGGTTCCTGAATTCAGTCCCTCACCGTGAGGAGGCTGTGTCAGCTACAGCCTGGGACGTCATAGCTTGTCTTCAGTCAGGGAGCAGGGAGAGATGAATGCTGGTGGTTCGCTCTTTTCTTATTTAACGACCTCAGCCCTTGCAACGGCACCATCCATGACGAGGGCGGGTCCTCCCTTCATTTACATACCCAGAGATGTGTTTCCACGGTGATTCTTGACCATGGAGAACAATTACAACATTTAGAGCATGCCGGGGACTAGGTTCCATCCTCAGTGCCACGGAGGAGTCAATGTAAGAGAGGACCCTTAGGCTGGGGGCGTGGCCCATCGCCTTGCAAGCATGAGATTGAAAAAAAAAAAGTCCAAGAATGAGTAAAGATGTTCTTAGTCTCTGCCTGGCAAGGGCTCATCCTCTGTGGGCTGCTTCCCTTCCCAGAGGGAACCCCAAGTTTCTCCAGGCAGAGATGTTCACTCCGGTTGACCTCCATTCATCAGCTATTGAATACTCCTTCTTCTTGATCCCAAGCATCGTGCTGGATCTACAGACCCAGATCCTGAGGTGTGTGTGTGTGTGTGTGTTCGCGCGTGCGCACGCCTAATACACCAGATGACAGGTGAGATTCAGTATCTAAAACACGAGGAGTTTCCAGTTCAAGGAAGTTAATGGCTGTATCTGAGGGTGGCACCAACTGGCCCCAGAGGGTGTCAACAGGAAACAGTGAAACCCACTGTGAGTCCCTAAAACTACAAAAGTGATACTTTCCCGAGCCCTGGCGGCGGAACCGTGAAACCCCACCTGGTGTTCTCTCTTAGGATGCCTTATTGGCAGAACCCCCACAGGTTGAATTTAGATGGTGTCTTCTTTGACTATACGAGAAAAACAAGCTTCCTGGGCCACCCGAGGGAATTCAGAGCCCCATTTCACACAGAAACCAGGCTGTAAAGCAGTGGGCTTCATCCATGTCCCTAAAAATGCCACAAAAAGTGAAATCAGGGCAGAGAGCTGGCAACAGCATCCCCTTTTGCCGACAGCAAGTACATTTGAGGGGGCAGCATGAGGAGTTTCTATCACTCTGTCAAATGTGGTTTTGCTAACTCCCCAAACCATAGAAAAATTCTCCTCTCCCAACCATCTTTTATTTTGAAGTCCAGCTGGGGGGGGGGGATGAGGGGCAGGGGTGGGGTGGGATGTAGGGGTTGTGCATGTAGAAAGGTCTGTAAATGCCAGATCTGATTTTCATTAGTTCTCCTCCTCCCCTCTGACATCATGCAAAGTTCTGTGGTAACCGGCATCCAACCAGACCCTGATGTGTGTCTGTGATAGAAAACTCAAGCACACATGCATGTGTGTAATGTGTGTACATGCCTCCTTATATGTGTGTGTGTGTGTGTGTGTGTGTGTGTGTGTGTGTGTGTGTGTGTAAATAAGCATGTCTTCCATCTCTGGATGGAACAAAGGAGAGATAATTGGATGGTGGTAGACAGATGAATGAATGGGTAAATAAAAGAATGCACAGGTGAGTAGGGGAATGGATGGGGTGATACATAGATGGATGGTAGACAGAGGGATGCATGGATGAGTGGATGAATGGATAAATGAATGAGTGCATGGATGGATGGGTGGATTGGTGGTTGGGTGGGTGGGTGGATGACTGAATGGATGGCTGGCTGGCTGGATGGATGGAAGGATGGATGGATGGGTGGTTGAGTGGATGGATGGATGGATGGATGGATGGATGGATGGATGGATGGATGGATGGTTGGGTGAATGGATGGATGCATGGGTGGATGGGGTGGGGGGGGGGGTGGATGGATGGATGGATGGGTGGATGGGTGGATGGGTGGATGGATGGATGGATGGATGGATGGGTGGATGGATGGATGGGTGGATGGGTGGTTGGGTGGATGGGTGGTTGGGTGGATGGATGGATGGGTGGTTGGGTGGATGGATGGATGGGGATGAGTGGATAGAGGGAGAGATGAATAAGTGAAGAGGTAAAAGAATACATGGAGGGATGTATGGGTGGGTGGATGGATATTTGAGTGGAGTATGAGTTCGGTGTGTATAAGGGAATGTGAGTGAGTGTATGTGTTCAAGTAAGCAAGGAGCTAGGAATGAAGGTGAGGGTGGACCTGGGTGTGAATGTGTACATTTGTGTGCTCACGGATCTTTGTGCACGGGTACACTTGTGTACACAGGACACCAAGGGCTTAACATACTGGAGTGGTGGTTGAAAATAAAAACACTGTAACAGCCAGGTGTATAGAAAGGATGCGCAGATGCGTGGAAATTTATAAGATCACAATCTAAAGGGGGTTGTGCTCTCCAGGCAGGCTATGCATCCACTGTGTGCAGGTACCCACTGTGTGCAGGCACCCACTGTGTGCAGGCCCCACTGTGTGCAGGCACTCACTGTGTGCAGGCACCCACTGTGTGCAGGCCCCACTGTGTGCAGGCATCCACTGTGTGCAGGCCCCACTGTGTGGAGGCACCCACTGTGTGCAGGCCCCACTGTGTGCAGGCACCCACTGTGTGCAGGCCCCACTTTGTGCAGGCCCCCACTGTGTGCAGGCCCCCACTGTGTGCAGGCACCCACTGTGTGCAGGCCCCACTGTGTGCAGGCACCCACTGTGTGCAGGCCCCCACTGTGTGCAGGCCCCACTGTGTGCAGGCCCCCACTGTGTGCAGGCCCCACTGTGTGCAGGCACCCACTGTGTGCACGCTTGCAGGCACCTCCCCCCATCTTCCACAGCCCAGGACAGCTCTGCAAAGTGAATCTTTGGTGTAGGAAGCTCATGTGCAGAGCCAGACAGCCTGATATGAGAAATTCTGCCAACAGAGGCGTCCGTGGGGTCTTCAAAGACAATTTTTAGTCTGTTTATGGAGGACAGTGAAGACTGGGAACGCCTGAGCCCGCATCTGTTTTGTATCCCGAGTCTCAGCTGTCAGATAGGCTGATTCTACCTGAGGAGACTGCG
Organism: Rattus rattus; assembly: GCF_011064425.1. Taxonomy (NCBI): domain Eukaryota; kingdom Metazoa; phylum Chordata; class Mammalia; order Rodentia; family Muridae; genus Rattus; species Rattus rattus. The sequence goes on from NC_046169.1 coordinate 34,942,248, forward strand.
GAAAGGATCCAGACTCTGGCGGCTGTGACACCTTGCACTAAGTAGAAGGCTATAACGAGAGCTGTGAACCCAAACAACCCTTCCCCCCATGCTGCTTCTCCGTTCATGTATTTTGTCACAGCAACAGAAAAGCAAGATTCCGACGGAGGAATTATCTTCCCATGGCATTCAGAAGCCTGGACCCACTCACCCAGGGCTCGCCAGGTGTATGTCTCAAGTCTCTGCCCCAACCCTCTCTGTGACAAGTGGTCTAGGTTCCATGAAAATATTAGAGGACCGTCCTTTCCTCTCTGAGACTGGGTCTCATGTAGCCCAGGCTGTCCCTGAACTTTCTAAATAGCCTAGGATGACCTTGGATCTCAGATCCTCCCGCCTGTGCTTCCTGCACGCTGGGAGGCCAATACTTCTTCACAACATCAGCCCAGGGCTTCCTATGCAATAAGGCATTCGACCAACTGAGCCATCTCCTGACCCTGCAGAGTATTGTTATCGATTATTATTGCTACATAAGTAAATCGTCTGATGGGAAACAGGACAACAAAAACCAAACAGACAAGACGGGCGTGAAAAACCAACCTGGGCACACCAAGGCGCCCACAGCAGGCAGGGCCAGAGGTGGAGGCCGAGGCAGGTGTTTTGCTGGGAAGGGACTAGGGACTGAGAAAGGAGAGTGGGAGTTTTCAAGTTTGGAGCGATCTGGGTTTGTTTGCTTGTCTGTTTTTCCTTCCCACGGTCCAGCTCAGAGACGAAACTTGCCATCTGGTTAATGAAGGGCTGGCAAATCAAAAATTATTCGTTCTGGCAAATTTAACTTGTCTTTTAAAACTGATCTGAGATTTATGTATGTATGTATGTATGTATGTATTTATTTATTTTTATTTATTCATGGTCTAGAAAGCAGATGGCATTAAGCTGTTTTGAAGCAGCATCTCACTGTGTAACCCAGGCTGTCCTGGAACTCACTACATAGACCAGGCTGGCCTTGAACTCCCAAAGAAGCACCCACTCACTATTAAGCACTGGGATTAAGCACGTGTTGTCATCACTCCAAGCCAGATGGCACTAATGTTGAAATATTTTATTTTACCTGGTATGTTCCATATAATATCATAGCCACAAAAATATCACGCCGATATTAAAACTATTGATGAGAATCAATTACCTCCAGGCTAGTGAGAGACCTGCGTCAAACGAGAGTGCGTGCAACGGATGAGGGCCTGAGGTGTGACTTCTGAGGCTGTTCGCCCGTCACCACACGCAACCCGTTGTGCGCTCACGCATGTGCGCACACATGCAGACTCCTACACGGGAATGCGCTCCTCAGCACGCACGTCATGCACGCCGAGACTTGACATCTGCAGAGCCACAGCTGTGGTTGGCTGGATGGGCCTGCCTCTCACCCTGCAATCCTCAGAGGCTCCCCATAACCACCTGTGAAGGGACAGACACCTTTGCAATCACGTCTTCGTTGTCCAGGAGGCACACAGCGGGCAGGTAATAGGACACGTGTGTTCAGACAAGCAGGCTAGAAGAACAGAGAACCTCAGGGAGGAAGTTGGACTTTGCAGAGTAAGATGGTTGACTGGCGGTTGATACTAGCAACAGGCAATCCTCACTGTCAGCCTAGGATGTGGAAAAAGTCTGAACCCCTGACTGTTGTCCCAACAAAGAGAGCGCCTTGTACCTACAAGGCCACTGCAGCGCAAACAGGCCTGAGTACAGTTCCAGGCAGCAGGTCCGCTCCGTCCTGAGCCCAAACCAGCTTAGCTGACGTCCAGGACAGGCTGCTTGGAATGCAGCCCCACAGAGAAGCCTGCAAGCAAGGAGAGAAAGACAGATGCTCCGACTTGGCTTTTCCTCTCTGCCTGCCTTGATTGCCAAAGACCTGGAACTGAGGACTTAGAGGCGGTGTGTAGGGGGGAGGAGGGGAGCAGCAGAGAGATCTTTCAAAGTAGTGTGGCTGGACAGCATTCTTCCCCTCAAACTCTGTGTTGGCTTGGCAGGCTCAGCCTCTTGGCGGCTCACCTCCGCTCTCTCGGGGTGTGCAGGGGTGTGTGACGGGAAGCTCATAAACAAGGCTGACCAGATGGCTCGGTGGGTACCCGAGGACTTGAGCTCAACCCTGGGACCCGCGTGAAGGGAGGAGAGAACTGGTTCCTCCACGCTGTCCTCCAATCGCCACACGCACGGGCGCACACCACGGAAAAATGAAACTGCAATGAACACACCAACAAAAGAACCCTGACCTGAACCCTCTCTTCCCAGCGTTTTGGCGTTAGCTTTGTTTAAAGCTATTTGTCTCGGGTGGGCAACAACCTGGCCACCCTGATGCCTGGTGTCCTTGCTAGAGGTAGAATCCTAACAGGCCTGCTAACGATGGCTCTGGATGGACAGAGATTCATTTTGTGAATGAAATTTTGGATTAGACTAGATGAGATTGTATCGTCCTAAATGGTGGAAAAGGTAAAACAGAGTTTTGTCACGTTTAAACATGCGCGCGCGCGCGCACGCGCGCGCGCACACACACACACACACACACACACACACACACACACATACTCAGCTCTTGTTCAGATGGACTTCGGGATGAGCCCTAAACTCTCCTGACTTCTGCTAATGTTCCCGATAGCCATTCACTTCCTGGTTGTCTGCCTCCTCGACTCTGATTGGCCAGATTCCAGTTTACTTGGGAGCTATGTTATGAAGACCTTGAAGCCTCCTCCAGGAAAAAGGAAAACTTCCCTCTTCTCTCCTTCTTTTTCCCTGAGCTCTGCAGCCAAACCCACCCCTACCCTCAAGATGCAGACTGTTCCAACCTCGGATGCCGACACATCCATTCTAGAACCATCTTTTGTCCCCAGAGTGCAGCACCTCGGCATCCAGAGCGCGGCCTCTCACACTGAGATGTCCTGGGGCCTGCACCCCAGATTTTGACTCAGACCACAAGACTCCGCGTTCATCCAGTGCCCCCCCCCGACACACACACAGTCCACCATCTCATTCATCCGCCAAGTGCCCTCCCCACCTGACCCACAGACACGCAGACTCACGGACAGACACAGCCTTCTCTCCCTTCTCTCCCTCCACCCACGCCTTTTCCATGGAGCCAGATCTGGGGGCGGGGTGAGAAGAAAGCCAAATGTCTTCCAACCACAGACTAGTGACAGAGTTGTCCTTACAACACCAACCAAAGATCTAATTTTTTTCCCCTTTCCTGAATGCCTAAAAGGAGTTGGAAAACCCGAGGGCACCGTACCCTTGTTTTCTGCTCAATGGAGTCTGGCCAGAATCCACCCACAACTAAACAAAGCATCCTTTCTTGTCCTAGCGAAGTTCTCAAAATCTGGCCAGCCTAACACCCACCCAGAACAGCCCCTTGACCTGACTCCTGCCTTCCTCCTCCGTGCCTTTTGATGGCATTGTTCGATATTCAAAATCAGACCCAAAGTGCCTGTCCACACCCTAGTCTGAAAGACCAAGAACAGAATTTAAAAAAAAAAAAAAAATAGAAAAATAAAATCTGTGGTCTAACCAGTGGTTGGAGCGCCATCTGCTGGCCATGCTATGGGCAGCGCCTCCCTCACCAGCCCACATGGCTCCAAGTTCGCTTATTTCAAAGTCTTTTCGGAGTTTGACTCCGAGAGAGTATAGCTTCAGGCGTGGGAACTTGTGCTTTTAAGTACGTTAATATCCCATTATTCTATTATGGGAATACGCATTTAGGAATAAAGGCTCTTTTTAAAAAATCTTTTATTCTTTTTCTTTTAAAGCTATTTAAAGGCCCGATCAGACATCTGGGAGGGATGATCTCAGCTTACAACTGCTTTTATTACTGCCACACTTGTTCCTACTATCGTGATAATGACTGTGGCATTGTATTAATCAATAAATCATAACGAACTCGGTTTTTACACACTCTTAACACACACACACACACACACACACACACACTCAGGTCTGTAGGCCCCAGTTTGCAGGAGAATTTATGATTCTTGGTGGGAGTGAGAAGGAGACCATAACACAACAAAGACCAAAACAAACAAACAAACAAACAAAAACGGGAAGGAGTTCTTTTAGAAAAAGGAGGAAGCTTTTTCTAAAAGAGACTCTCAGCTTGGGGAGGCAGAGTTGGGATTGAGTTAATAAATGTCTCTCATATCTGCTCAGTCAAAGTCTTTTTACCTGGGATATTATTTTTTTTATCTCATTAAAAATCAGAGGAAAAGCACAGGATTTTTCCTCTGTAAATATTTAGCCTGTCCTCTGAGGAGAGAAAACAGAAGATCACCTGTCTCTGTGCCTTCTTTCGAATTCACTTTGGCCAAATCACTTAGGCAGTCGAGTGGGTGGAGGAGAAAAGGGTTCTTCTCCCTTGAAGGAACGCATATGCCTGTCTGATTTGGAATATTCCCTCAGCAAACGTGCCCACCAAGTACGGGTTTGGGTAGTCACGGGAAGCATGCGGCATCCACGGCCTGCGTGCCCATAGCTGCTACAGCACAACTCACCCTGAGGAAGGCTGGCCGAGTCACACAAGCCCTGTGGGATTCTAGAAGCCCCTTTCTGTGGGCCTTGCTAGGACCCACCCAGCACTCTGAGCTCTCCTTGGCCCACCATGGAGGATTTGGAGAACAATCCTCGCTGTTCCCGGTCCCTTCGCCGGATTCCTTCCTTTCTAGTATTTTTAGTTCCCGAGCTACGACCTCATTTATAAGAAAAGTCGGAAGCCTGGGAAAAATCTCGTCAATGAAGCACCAGCAGCTCGTCTGTCCATTTTATTGAATGGGTATTTTATTTTTCCCTGGAAGCTGGGTGTCCGCCCCGAGTGGAGGCAAATACAAAACGCAGATGTAGAAGTAATTTTATTTCAACATTTAGTATGTAAAATTCTCACTTAAAAAAAAAAAAAAAACGCCAAAAATAGCCTATCCCCGAACACAGATTTTTCTGGAACTTAACCCCTTCTGATTAGGAGCGAGGTTGTGTCTGCCACAGATTCAGCTACCGAAAACCTTAATGAAATCTCCCCTTGGCCTCCCCCTCCAAGGCCACTCCTGGTCTCTAGTCCCTGAGGTGTAAGAAGTCGAGGCAGGATCTGAACATTTCAAATGGAAACTGGTTCTTCACCGAGTCCCCCCGACTAAGAAGTTTGAAGACGTCGTTTTAATCATTGTATGTTCAAAATCCCCGCTGCTGAGTTCAACACAGCTCTCTGCGCTGTCTGCGGACGGGTTTTTGTTTGGACTTTCAGTGGGACTAGGTGGGGGGAGAGAGAGAGAGAGAGAGAGAGAGAGAGAGAGAGAGAGAGAGAGAGAGAGAGAGAGAGAGAGAGAGAGGAACAAATAGCCCTGCTTTGAAGTTCCCACATAATTACTGTAAAGATCTGTGAAAATACAGAGCCAGGAGCCAGCGCTTTGCTCCAATCTGGAGGATGCAAAGGCCGTGCGCAGTCCAGGAAGACTCTCAGAGCGGCGCTACTTCCAGAAAAATGCAGCCAAGGTAGATGGGAGGTGTGTGTTTCCACCCCTGTGTGTTTGCAGGAGGCAGTAAGAGGAAGAAGAGCAAGGAGAAGAAACTGGAGAGGGGAAAGAGATCAAGAGAAAAGGAAAACACTTATTGGGGGAGGGGAAGGTGCTGGTACTATTTACAAAGACTGGCGCAGAAACTAAACACTGCAGATGCGATACGGAGGGTTGGGGGTCGGGGGTGGCAGGTTCTGGTCTCCGTTTCTTTGTAAGAATACAAGCTAGGGACATCCGAGGAGAAAATGGTTGCAGCCCTGGAGATTTGTTCTCTCTGACCGATCGGCCCAGCTGCAGCGGCTGGGAAAGTTCTTGATGTCACAGTGCCCCCTGGAGTAGCACCTGGAAGGGACCCCAAGGGCCACCCTGCGGCTCCTTCCCATCGCCTTTGTGCTTCTTACTGTGGAAGGAGGAGGGGACAGGAGGCTTTAGAGGGTCTGCCACTGGCCAGGCCGGGGGGGGGGGGACAGACAGACGGGGACAGCTTTGAGAAGTAACTTCCGATTTCTTTCAGCTCCTTTGGGAGAACGGGAAAGGAGGGGGCAAGCAACCGGCCTCGGCAATTTTCTCCCCCGCTCCCATCCCTTTAATCCTATTTTAGTTGAGATCTGACTTGGAAATTTCTAAAAAGACTTTAATCTCCTGTCCTCCAGATTGCTAACAGAGGGTGATCGAATGAGCGTGTGCTGTGCGAGTGGGAGAAGGTGTGTGGGCGTTGCTTATTTACGAAGCTTCCCACTCGGCTTCCACCTGCGAGAACCCTGACGGGTTCATTAAGCGCTGTCCATGAATTGAAACCTTTTTCTTCAATTGTTTGATGTCCCAGGTAAAGGGGGAAAAATGTACTCAATCATTAAAACTCATAGGGGAAGAAAAAAAACATTAAATTCGCAGGCAGATCTGGCCGCCCCGCAGTGACCGTGGGTAGATAGCTTGGGTCAGCTGTATCAATTCCCCAAAATTCTTAATAAAGCAAATTACAGTTGGCGACGAAGGAAAAGGGGTTAGGGGAGGGTGTGAACAGCGTAAACCAGAGGAAGAACCGTTTCCATAAATATTTTCAAGATTATAAAAAAGCTACTTGAGGACAGAGTGTATTGAGCAGGGTCTCAGATTTAGGGCTCGTTGAAGCCATTAAGTATTTATTTTTTTCTGATGAATCAGTCCACGGCTGTGTAGCTCTGATGTGATCTGAAATGTCATCTTGGAGGGTCTTGGTGATTAGGCCTTTTCTTTCTTTCTTTTTTTCCATTTCTCTCATTAAAGGGCCGTTTTTCCTGTTATGTGTTTCGAACTTTGTTCTGATCTGAAATTCCATCCACCCTGTGTATGGTCCCCCCCGCCCCCAGTGCCCCCCCAAGAAGGAGTACATTCAAGGCTGATTTGAGAAGAATAACAAATCCGGTTGTTTCTCTCTCTCTCTCTCTCTCTCTCTCTCTCTCTCTCTCTCTCTCTCTCTCAACCGCTTTTGATTTTACCGAGCTATACGAAATGCAGAAATCATTTTTCTGACGTTGAGAACGTTCCACTTTAAATCACAAGGTACGTCAGACATAACTGCCTGCATTTAAAGCATTCTGTAATTATAGGAAGAAAGAAATAGTGTGTGTTTGGGGGGGGCAGAATGGCTTTTAAAGAAACAGTGCTGAACGTAATTGACTTGCAAGCCATGTCTGTCTTTTATAAAGTTCATAATTTCCCAGTCAATTCTTTTAAGTTAATGACATCTTAAACGTAAAAAAAAGCATTAAAGGCACCTCCTCTTGTTTGCCACCAAGTACAACACACAGAGAGGAAAAAGTTTTTTTCTTAATGTATTTTTTTTTAAGACCACAGAGACGGAAATACTTCTCAGGGAAATGTCAAACTCGAATATCTACATTTTATCTACATGAAATAATAAATCAAGATCGGGTTTTTTTTCCCCATCTGACCAAAAAAAGAAAAAACAATAAAGTGGGTGTAAGACATTGTTTTATGTCCCACCACCACCACACAACCTTCTTTTTTTAGCTCGCAAAAAAAAAAAAAATAGTAATAACAGATGATACTCTGTTGAGAAAGATAACACGTACTTTCTCAAAACTTGGTGGAAAAGTATTAGTTTTCCTCTGGGTAAAGGAAATTAGATATATGTTTTAGGGGGGAAAAACATATACTATGTCAGGGTGATATGATCCAACAAAAACCCAGGAAATTCAAAACCAGGCTGATGCCAGGCAAGGGTTGCCGTACCACTGTCCCTGCCGACAACAGATTTAGGGGTATGGAGTGCCCGGGTGAAACTCAGGCTTCCTGGCTCTCTGTCTAAACAGAAAAGTGTTATTTCAACATCAGCCTTATCCCACAGGCCAGGCCCTGGCTGTCTCCACTCTATGCCCTTCCCCACCTGAAACGTACACTTAACCCCAAGGACCCGCAGACCCTGGAGACAATCCTCACCTATTTTATGATAAGAAGGATTTCGAAGGAGAAAGCTATATAATAGAATCGTGCAGGCTTTGGTTTGGTTTTCTTTGAGGAAAAGCCCAGGAGAGAATCAGAGAGAATTCAGAGTTGGGGAGCTGTGGCCCACGGGGGTAAACAGTCGCGCTGGTGGAGTAACCCCGGCTGTGCTCAGGTGTCTGTGGACTGTCATGAAGTCACACCCTCCTGAAATGTTTCTGTCCCAAATATCAAAGTGTTAAGGACCCAGGGCACCACCAGGAGCCCCTTCCAGAAGGTTCCAGTTCTGAGCCATTTATGGATTCCAGATCATTAATTTACTACGGTGTTGTTAATTACCACGGAGTGGTAGAAAACTGAACTTACGGGTTTTTGTGGACGCGGTTTCTGTGCGGCTGATTGTTGGGAGCTTGGGGGACTAACCGCTTTCAGTTTCACCGCATCCAAAGATTTTAAGAATTTGGGATGTGGGAAGAAGCAGGCAGTCTCTGCGGGTAAATGCTTTCCACAGGTTACAACAGTTAGTAATTTGAAATGAACCCTGAAGATTTCTCTTCACATACTCTGGATCCTTTTAGGGTCCTGGCCAAAAGGAAAAAAAGGAAGAAAAAAAAAAGAAGGAAAGAGAAGGAAGGAAGGAAGGAAGGAAGAAAGAAAGAAGGAAAGAAAGAAAAAAAAGGAAGGAAGGAAGGAAAGGAAGAAGGAAAGAAAGAAAGAAAGAAAGAAAGAAAGAAAGAAAGAAAGAAAAGATTTTTAAAAAGATTCTCTCTTTAATGTATCTAATTTGGATTCCATTATTGAATGCTTTTTACCCTGATGTTAAGATATTTTGGCGACTTTAATTCCCTGACCCCCTCTGTATGAAAAAAGAAAGAAAGAAACTATTTCTTGAAGACATTTAAAAGGGGGGAAGAGGAAAAAATCCTTTTTTAAAGGCTTAGGGGAAAGCGAGAGAGAGGCTTTCTTTCTCAGAAGCTCAGCTGCGGAAACTGAAGGCCATTTTAGGCACGGCAGAAACTCATTTACCTGAATCGCTCTGTCACCCCGTGGCCCTCAGCCAGTAAACGGTTCCGTCTACTGCCAAATAAAACCAAATCAAAAGCATGTTTGGGATTGGGGTGCCAGAAAACGTCCCCCCAAAATGAAAAGCCAGATTTCCACACTGTTTGCTTTGGTTTCTCTGCAGGAGGGTTCCAGAGAGGGGATCTGGATTCCACAGCCTTTCTGGGTACGGCCGTTCCTGTAGAGGCCGCAGAGGACTCTGTTCTCACCCATGAGAAAAACTGTCCCTTCAGTCTTTGTGCAAAGTGAAAGAGAAAGTGACCGTCACGAAGGTATTTGTTTCTCTCACAGAGTGTGGTGAGACTCCAGCTAGTGAGGACTGGGAGTCACGCCTGGGACTTGAGGTAGAGTTCCTCCCGCGTACCCGGAAAACAGTCCTTGCCTCCTTGGGGACAGTAGGGAAGTGTTTGTAAGAGATGTTACTCCTAGATGGACATTAGCTAACCACAGTAGGCCCCATTCCACTTCCAACTCTCCTAAATGGCAGGTGTCTGAGGTGGAGCGTTGGGTCGTAGCAAGGGCAGTCAGCATTTAGAGGCTTTTTTTACGTCCTTAAACTGGGAAGGTGCGTCCATGTATGGGCCTGTGTGTTTCTGTGTGTGCGCGCTTATATGTTTGAGTGTGTGTCATGTCTGCACCTCTGTATGTATGTGTCTGTATGTCTCTCTGTGTGTACATGTCTTTGTCTTTGTATGTCTGTGTGTCTGTCTATGTGTGTATGTCTATAAGTGTATGTATGTATGTCTCTCATTCTGGGTATGCCTCTGATTCTGTATATATCCCTGTGTGTATTTCTATGTGTGTTTTTGTGTTTCTGTGTGTGTGCGTATGTATTTATGTGTATGTCTGTATCCGTATTGTCTCTGTGTGTTTATATGTCTATGTGTGTCCGAATGCTTCTCTGTGTGTGTGTGTATGTATGCATGCATGTATGTATGTGTATGCACGTCTATATCTATGTGTATGTATTTGTATGTTTGTCTATATATGTGCGAATCTATCTGTATGTCTCTCTTGTGTCTGTATGTCTATGGGTGTCTGTGTCTGATGTCTCTGGGTATGTCTGTATGTGTGTGTGTGTGTCTATGTTTCTCATGTCCATATGTCTGTGTATGTCTGTATGTCTCTATATGTGTCTGTGTCTGATGTCTCTGTGTGCATCTGAATGTCTGTGTGTGTATGTATGTGTATGCAAGTCTATATCTGTATGTCTCTGTGTGTTTGTATGTCTCTGAGTGTGTGTAAATGTCTTTCTCTGTGTGTATGTATTATATATGTGCATGCATGTCTGTATCTGTAAATCTTAGTGGGTTTGTATGTCTATGTGTGTGTGTGTCTGATGTCTCTGTGTCGGTATGCCTATGTGTATATGTGGTGTGTGTATCTGTATACCTGTGTGTCAGTAAGTCCGTGCATGCCTGAATACCTATGTGTACACACACATCCTCGGCTGTTTAACCGATCCACTCCGCCCCAGACATTGCAGGCTCCGTTTGGTTTGAGAGGCTTCACTTCCAGTTTCTTTATTTCCAGACAATGAAATGAAGCCCAATTGAAAAATGGATGAGCTAAGGCTTTTCGCTGATCTCCCTTCCAAATTAGATTGCTTTCTCAATCTGACTGAGTGCTTAGGAATTAGTCAATAAGGCAACTAATTAATAATTTGACTGTTGCGGGGGGGGTTAGTTTCTCAGTTACACATGATACAAGGCCCCAGTCTTCTGAAGGTGCCAAGCTCCATCATCCCACCATAGCTCGCCATACTGAAAACCTACCAGCTGAGGGAGGAAGGGGGCTTGGACTCACGTTACTAGAGGCCTTGGGGGGGGGTGGAATTACCATGTAGGGATGGGACAGGATGCATAGCGAGTAAGAAGCTGTTAGCATCAAAGGCAACACACTCCATATGATAATCCTATATGTCATCTCTGTGACCTGCATTCTGTAGTAATAGCATGTCGTTACCAGAACTGTGATTAGCAAGTCTGTGAAGCACGCTGAAATCCCTGGTGAGAAGGCGCTTTGAACACTGACTTAGTTGATCCCGCTGTCCGACGTGTGGCAAGGACTGTGACACACACCACCCCCTTTCTTAAAGTAGGGAAACTGAGGCCCAGAAAGTTCAAACCACCTGACAAATAGGATCACACAACACTAAAGACAATATCGAGGACTTCGACCCAGGGCGGTGACTCCAGACCCTGCTGCCCTCTAATTCGTTTCCTCTCTAAGCGTGCGACCGAACCAAGGGACGCCTTGGGAATGTTCTTGGTCTCTTGAGAAAACAGTCACACCAGACTGATTCTGTCTTCTCTGTGGCCATGTGAGAGGCATGTCTCTCTGAGCCTCAGTTTCCCCTACACAAAGAGACCCAAGAAGACCCTTTGAAAGCATCTCTATAAACCTCCTGCATCGCTGAACACCCAGCTTTATACAGAGGAAAATAATTAGCAAGCACCAGTCTGGGGATGCTCAAACACCAGATTTGAAGACACTAAAAAAATCCCGCCAGACTCTTCCGGTCTGCACCTTAACACATCTGGAAAGGGTTCCTGACTTTTCTTAAGAATAAACCAACCTTGATGTGGCACGGGGCTTGCCTTGCCTGAGCCTCAAAGTGAAATAATGACATTCAAAATGCAGAGTCCGAGTCCTCACAGACTCCGGTGAACAACAAAGGGGAAAGCGTTCCCTCTGTGAGCAGTGGTGAGCAGGTGATCGATCGAGTAGTGGACTTCGAGTCAGGATAACAGTAACAGGGCCGGTGTGAGGTCCATAGAATGACTGTGAGGACGGTGACCATGACAGTGAGGAGGATGAACACGGTGGCGCTGATGGTGATGACCGTGCTGGTGCTGATGACAGGGGTGGCTGTGACGGTGATGGTGGTGGTAAAATATACCGCTGAGGATGTGGGTTGGGGATGGTGATGATGTTGGTGGGGAAGAGGGTGATGATGGGGGCCATAGGGTTTGGTAGTTGTGATGGCGGTGGTGGTAGAGATGGAGATGGAGGTGGGGGGATGGTGGGGGGGATGGTGGTGGTGGTAGTGGTGTGCAGGATATAGTGTTTTTAACGGTGACAGGGTAAAGCGCTGGGGCTATCTGCTGTACTCTACAGACTTAAAATACAGAGGTCCCATGTAAGAGGCCTGGTTGAGATAGAAATCTATCTTCCCCCGCTGGCCCACTGCCTTTGTCCGCCGCTCCATGCTAAAAATAATCGAAGGGAGAATTGGCTGAAGGAAACTGGGAACAGCAGGTCAGAGCTAAGGACCAGCGACCTCAACCTTCTCCCACTCCAGCTCACTTCACATGGCCAAACAGCTCACTCTGTCCTCATCAGACCTCGGGCACTACCTTTTAGGGATGAAGCCACCTTCCTGTGCCCAGCTGAGATGGGGAGGGAGGGGAGGCTGTAACAGGCTCCTGTGCAACCGTGAAGAAGTTCCCAGACCAGAACTGCATGACAGCGAGTCCCATTTGCTTCTCTCTGGGGGAAATATTTACTTTTACTGGTTGGATTCAGGAGGCAAAATAATCAAGCAAAATTTACTATTTCACTTTCCACGTGGGACTAAGGCTTGTGGCCAAGTCTGTGAGAAACCAGAGCTGTGATAGAGAAAGGGGACTGAGGCGGGGAGATACATGGGCTAAATGCCAAGTTGTAGCCCCCCAAAATGACATTATAGATCAGCTTGGGGGTTTTCAAGTTATGAGAGAAATTAACCTTAGGGTCCTAAGGAACCACACTAGACAGAAGTTGCCTCCAGAATACATGGCTAACATCTAGAGAGTGGTTACGCCATGTCCCCTGAAGCAGACATTACTAATTGATAAAGGTACTCTCTACCAAGCCAGTACCTACCTGCCATAAAGTTCCCAGAAGGCATGAGCAATCTATTTCAGGGATGAAAATCACTTCCCACTAGGCAAGCCTCACGACAGCTTGTGCCTGATGGACCAAGCACTGAAAGGAAGATTGGGTGAGTTTCGGATCCATGTAGGATCCAGGCAGCAGCAGGAGTTTAGAGTTCCCAGTTAGGTCACGTTTCCAATTCTTCAGGTGATAACTAGCTCACAGATTTATTTATCCGTCTCTAGCCATCTGTCATCTATCCATCCATTCCTGGCTCACCACCCCTCAGTCCTTCATCCACTAAGTATAGACCTTTCCGGATGCTGAAGAAATGTGGATGTTGAAAAGTGAACCAGATAGTCTCAGCTCCCACGTAGAAGGAGTTTATAGTGACATGGGATGGGGAATACAGGGGGCAAAAATCCCAAGTTTAATGCCCTTCTTCCTATTGTGATCCCGTCATCGAAGGGGAAGTGTCAGGGGCTCTCACAGAACAGCTGGGGACCCAGGCGCCGGAGAAATGTAGGTGGGAATCGGAATAGTCTCCCAAGTGGGGACAATCTTTCAGCTGAGCACAGAAGGACAAAGAAAGGACTGGACAAAGGGACAGAGTTTCCGGATGCAAGACACACTCTGCAAATGCCCGCTGGGGGCAGAAGCACAAGGTGCTGTGAGAACTAGAGGTCAGAGGGGAGTCCAGGGGACCTGGGAAAATGCCCCAGTTGGTGCTACTGAGATGAGATAGGTGTACCCCTCACCTTCTAAAAGCTCTCCAGTGGCTTTGTACAGAGAGAGAGAGAGAGAGAGAGAGAGAGAGAGAGAGAGAGACAGAAAGAGATATAGAGAGAGAGACAGAGAGACAGAGACACACAGAGACACAGAGACAGAGAGAGACAGACAGACAGAGATGGAGAGACAGAAAGACAGAGAGACAAAGAGAGAGACAGAGACAGAGAGACAGACACAGAGAGAGACAGAGAGAAATGGAAACAGAGAGAGACAGAGAGACAGAGACACAGAGACAGAGAGAGACAGAGTCACAGAGACACAGAGACAGAGAGAGACAGACAGAGATGGAGAGACAGAGAGACAGAGAGAGAGAGAGAGAGAGAGAGACAGAGAGACAGAGACAGAGAGAGACAGAGAGACAGAGAGAGACAGAGAGACAGAGAGACAGAGAGACAGAGACAGAGAGACAGAGAGACAGAGACAGAGACAGAGAGACAGAGAGAACTCCAAGCCCCACCCCTGAACGGGAACCTTAAGCAGGAGATAAGAAACTCAGTCTTTTACGTCTCCTCTGACACTCTAGTGCCCAGGGCCAGTGCCTGGCACAATGTCAGGCACAGAAGATGATCTGAGAAGCAGTGGATGTTCAGAGGACTATGCTCTTGAACCCAGCTTGTGGTACTGTAGCCTTGGATGCTAGAAGAGGACCTGGAAAAGAGAAGGAGAGGATGCAAGGAAAGAGAGAGGAAAAGAGTTTAGAGAGAGTGGGGGTGGAGTGTAGGGGAGAGAAGGGAGGGAAAGAAGGGAGAAAGGGAAGAAGGAAGGGAGAAAGGGAGGGGGAGGGAGAGAGAGAGGGGAGAAGAAAGGAAGGAAGGAAGGAAGGAAGGAAGGAAGGAAGGAAGGAAGGAAGGAAGGAAGGGACCCTATGTGAGTATAGGAGAGGCTACATCATAAACCAAGGTTTCTAGTTTTCCAAATCCAGTAGGAAAACACCAAGTCATCCTAATTATTTCCAGAATTAAAGCATTTTGGGAAGCATATATCCGACTCCAGCCGGGCTGTACGAGAGCCCAGCATGGAGAAGCAGGACTGTGCAGCCTGGGTGGGGGCCCCCATTGGATGCTCCCAGCCGGAAAGCATTCTCACAGCCTACTAAATCCTGAACAGTCTTGGCAAGGCCAATTGGCAGCAGGCTGGAGCTCCTGCACAGACTGACAGCAACTTCTCAGCACGGCCTCATGGGAGGAACACGGGCCAAGCAAACGCCTAGGCCTCAGCTCCCCCATCTGTAAAGTAGGCGGTGGAGCTAAATCAACTCTAATCTCACCCTAACCCCCCGCGTCTTGCTGAAGTCCCCTCCTTGGGGGCCTTTATCAGCACACACACTGCTGGAGGCACGGCTGTAAGACAGGCTTCCCCGGGCCCGTCTTTCTGGTCACGTGATGCTTTGCTCCTAGGCTCCAATCCAAAGGACTCCGCACAGCACACAAGGCCTCTTCCTGCACGCCCGTCTTCAACTCATCTCCTTGACTTTCTCCCGATCCCGGCCCCTTTCAATCCATGAAGTAACTGCCCCAGAACTCTCTCTTCTCCGCTATCTGCCACACCAGGATTTATTTAAAGACCTCTGTCTGTCTGTTTGTTTGTTTGTTTGTTTGTTTGTTTTTGTATATACATGAGGACTATTCTTCGCCGCCGTCAACTTGACTACATCTTGAATTAACTACCACCCAGGCGGCGGGATACACCCGTGAGGGATTTTTCTTAATTGAATTATTCGAAGTGGGAAGACCTATACTCCATCAGGATCTTTTGAGGTAGAAAGACCCACCTCAAATCTGGGCCACTCCTTCTACTGGTGCCTCTATAAAGGACATGGAAGAGCGGGACACTTGCGTTCCTTGCCTGCTTGCCCTCGCTCTCACTGGCAAGTCCACTCCTCCGCTGGCATTAGAGCCTGCTTCTTCCAGATCCCAGTGCACAGTGACGACCAACTGAGACATCCAGCCTCACGGACTGAACACTACCGCATTCTAGATTTCGTTAGCCATGTTCGGACTAGCTGGACCACAGCTTCAGCCCATAAGGCATTCTAATAAATTATACTTATTATTTATATAATAAATTATATATGTATATCTATAATAAACGTATTAATATGTAATGTATAAGTACATAAGTGATTTATAATACATAAATATGTAAAATATATAAGTAATAAGTATAATTCTATTCTGTTTCAAATTTCAGTCATGAAGTAGCAGAAAAGACAATGTTATGGTTGGGGGTCACCACAGCACGAGGAACTGTGTTAAAGGGTCACAGCGTTAGGAAGGCTGAGAACCGCTGCTCCAGAGAAGCCTGTGTGTACCTGAGTGTGCGCGTGCACACACACGCACAGGCGTCTCAGTTATATGTGCATCTCTGTCTTCAGTACCCATGGAGGCCATCAGAGGGCGCTGTATTCCTGTACCTGGGGTTTCAGAAGGCTGGGAGCTGCCATGTGTGCTGGGAATAAGACTGGGTCCTCTGAAGGGCACCCAGTGCTCATAACTGTGGGGCCGTCACTCCAGCCCCTCCCCTCTTTATAACGTGGGCTCTACAGGTCAAACTCAGCCCCTCCTGCTTGCATGGCAAGCACCCCACGTACTGAGCCATCACCCCACCTCTCCTCTAGTTAGTTTTATAACAGGTCAAGCAGAGCCCAGGGCTGCCCGTCATGGGTGGCCTGATTTCCATAGTTGGTGTCCCGGAAGCAAAGCCTTCATCAGGAACTCGTAGATAACTGACTTGGAAAGAGATCCCAAGAAGGAAGCATGCGGCAGCGAGAATACAGAAAGGCCATTCTCTCAACGGAGTGATTGGGGTCACGGGATCGTGGTTTCGTGAGATCTCCCGAGAGCGTACAGTGGAGACCTCAGGACTCTGGCCCTGCAGAAGGGAGGCCACAGTGATTTAGTCCAAGAGTCCCATTAACCGTTCGTTAAGTGTCCCTCTTCTAGGTAGACCTTGGGTGAGACCAAACACTGGACCTGAGGAGAACTGCCAGACTCTGAGCTTCAGAAGGGAAGTGCAGTTTTATTGTCTCTCTGGCTCCAGAATCCCCCTCCTCTCAACTGCACCCATACTGACAGATCGCTTCACAGTTTCCAGCCCAGGAAACCCTCAGGTGGAATCTCCACACCCAGGGGTGATGAGCCATCTGCAGCCCCACCTGCTGCAAGCCCTGTGGGAATCTCCTAGAGCTTCCAGCAAAGGTGCAGGCAGGAGGATGCTACCTCTGGTGGAGGTCACTGCGGCCTCCGACCTTGGCTGTGTGCTTCCAGGTCAGTTAGTTCTGTGTCCACTGTCCTCTCTCTTCTGAGGTCACAGGTGAGAAGCTGGGTGAGGGTAGGTGTGTCTGTTCCACCTCTCTTTCCTTTCTTATGAGATGTTTTCAACGTTTTGATTTTAGTTTGGTCGGGTCTGGTCTGGTTTGGTCTAGTCTGATCTGGTTTGGTCTGGTCTGGTCTGGTCTAGTCTGATCTGGTTTAGTTTGGTTTGGTCTGGTCTGGTCTGGCTTGGTCTGGTTTGGTCTGGTTTGTCAAAGCAGTCACATCCAGGAGGCTTCCTCCATTCTACCTTTGAAGCAACCAGGCCTAGGCCCTTTTCTGAACCTGTCAGAGTTAATATTAGTGTCTGCTCTCAGATAAGGACAAAGCAGCTATAGCTGTCTTCATGGCCATCATCATCATCATCACTGATGAGCCTACTCGTTCAGAACAGAACTGCCTGGAGCAACCTTGGCACCCAAGCTGTGGCCAAGCACTGTAATCATTCTAGCCACTCAGTGCCTGCCTATAAGGCTGCACATCTGAGCTCTGTGTGGACAAATGCAGCAATTGATTGTTGATGTCTGCCACAGGTACAGGCAGGGAGGGTAGAGTACATACTGCCAGAGGCTAACTCCGTGACATCTTCCCCACTAAAATTCACGATGAATCTCTCTGAGGTAGATCTGAGGGTTGTGCGGAATGAAATAAAGTGTGCGCTTTGGGTTGTTTTGTTTTGTTTTGCAGAAGTTTGGGTTTTGCTGGAAGCCCACACTTTGGAAGGCATCTAAAGATAGTATTCTCCACCCAGAACATTCCCACAAACTCCTGCCTACTTTCTCAGGCTCACTAATTAAGAAAATTACCTACAGGGTTGCCTTTTTTTTTTTTTTTGGTTCTTTTTTTCGGAGCTGGGGACCGAACCCAGGGCCTTGCACTTCCTAGGCAAGTGCTCTACCACTGAGCTAACCCCAGGGTTGCCTTTTATGGAGGCATTTTCTCAATTGAGGGTCCCTCCTCTCTGGTGACTTTAGCTTGTGGCATAAAACTAGCCAGGATATCTTTCTTCTCCCCTTAATCCTGTCAGTGCTAAGAAACTCATAGAATTACACACACACACACACACACACACACACACACACACACACACACACACACACAGGAACAATGCCCCTTCACATGGAGAAACTGGGGCACTGAAGAATAAGCAGATCAATGTCTTTTTAAAACTTTCTCATATTTTTAATTTTTTACCCTGTGTCTATATAGGGGTGCATGCATGTCGGTGCAGTGCCCAGAGAGGCCACAAGATGGCATTAGATTCTGTGGAGCTGGAGTTACAGGGGGCTGTGAGCTGGGAACTAAAGTTGGGGTGCCCTTAACTGAGCTGAGCCACATTTTCAGCCTGAGTCCCATCTTTAAGTGCTTTGGTACAGGATCTAGCCCAGAATAGCAGGGGCTGGCAGAGTCCAGCCTTGTCCACATCTTTGGGTTGCTTCAGAGAGCCAGAGATCTAGCAATGTGTGCAGGAAGGGACCCAAAGACCTCCAACTCCTGGGATTGATGAGGCCACAGGAAGCGCTCAGCCCAATGGAAGCCAGCTGGCAGCAGGTGAGCGGCTACCTCACCCATCAGCACCTCTGGAAGCAGGAACCAGCTCTGAGCTTCTACACCCTCATTGCCAGGGGCCCAGCCGCAGGAACACCTGTTGGCCAATGGAGCCTTGAATCCCTACTTGGTTGCTAGTCCCCTCCCGCATGTCCCCAAGCCCCCTGGGAGAGGAGGTTCCCTGGGTTAATATCTCGAGCTAATGAGGGGTAGCCGGTGGGAAAGGTAAGGTCTACTCGATCTGGGTCTTGGAAGGAAGCCAGGGTCTCTCTGGTCATTGATTCTCTTTCCAGGTTCGCGTGCCATTTGGGGAGATTAAGATGTATAGCCTGCAAATGGGCTAACCTTTCCCAGGCTTTTAATGAGCCTTCCTGTACCGTAGCTGTTTCTCTTTCTTGTGTGTGTGTGTGTGCTCACACGTGCGTGCATACACTCCCTAATGAAGCCCATATGGAAATACATACCTGCTCCACTCTAGTCTTCAAGCAGCTCTTACAATAGGAACGACTTTTCCCCCCTTCGAATTTAATCCCGTGGTTTGCCGACATGCGTTTCCAGTAAGCCCAGAAAGCGGATTCAGAGAACAAGCCAGGCTTCCTCATAGAACATGCTAGAAGGGCAACAACAGTCCCAGGCACTATGGGAGCCCCTCATAAGCCAAAGGGTTCCCAGAATTCCCTGTGCATCTCAGACTTCCCTGTAGATGAACTGTCATGAACATACATAGACCCTAGGGAGAGAGAGAGCTTCATCCACTGCATCCCTGGGACAATGGACTCTAGAGAGAAAATTTTACTCTCTTGATAACACCAGTTCAAGGTTTGGAGGGGTGGGAGCAGATTCTGAAGTTCTCTAATCCATGACCCCTCCACACACCCATTCTAGTCTCCATCAGTCTCTTTTGTGCCTCTGTGGCAAGAGGAGAGGGAAAGGAATGAGGAGAGGAAATCAAGATTAAGCCGTGAACAAAGCCAGCTGATGGAAATCCCCGACACAGGGGCAGAAGGCACATGCTGTGCACGTGAGTTATAAAAGGCCCTGTGCCTGAGGGTCTGTACCACCCTCCCCAGCTCAGAAGCCCATATTGGCTTTCAGGACTGCACTTCTCTCAATAGACTGCCTGATTCTATTGTCCAGTCTCGTGCCAGGGCCACAAGAACCTGACAACATTAACAGGTGTCTCCCAGACTCTCACCCACACTTACAGCAGCACCCTGACCATACAACTTTAAAAGGACGGGATTTGACTTGGGATCGTCAGGGGTTCAGAATAGTGGGACATGGAAATGTTCACAGAAGTGCGTAGCTGTGATTTCTCCATCACCACAGACAAGAAAGCAGGGGAGGGTAGTACAATGCTCAGAGCCTGCTCCTAGAGGCCCACTTCTTCCAGCCTGGCCTCTTAAAGGCTCCTCCTGATGCCTTCAAATTAGCACTGCCAGCTAGGGACCAAACCCTGAAAACAGGAGCCTCTGGGGAACATTTCAGAGTCGAAGGTCAACAAGGCCCTTAGGATGGTAAGTTTCCCAGCATCTCAAGCTAGTCTGAGACACGGGAGCTTCGGGACTCAGGGTATCAAACAGTGAACAGTTGCTGAGAAATGGAATTCTCGGGCCTGACTCGAGACCTAGGGGAAATCCTGAGAACGGGTGGCCACCAGCAAGACAGCAATAATGGGAAGGCCATGTGTGAGAGAAGTCAAAACGGAAGCAGCCAAAGCCGTAATCAGAAGCAGAGTCCTAGTACTTCCTGGTAAAGAGAGGAATAAAAGGCCAGGGAGCCGTTGAGGAAGAAGGCAGCAAAATGCAAGAGAAGCGACCACGGATTTAAAATTTTAACATCCAGAGGAGACAGAGGGAGCTCCAGGGGGAAAAAGGAGCGTGGCACTCATAATTCAGGGGAAGGTGAGTGAGCGGAGTTGCCACTAAGACGGGGAAAATTCAATGGGCCCAAACCCTAGGGTAAGATACGTGCTGGATCCAGAAGAACTAAGACAGTCCTCACCGGTCCCTTGTGAAGCATGATGGGTAGGAAACCGGAAGAGGAAGCAGGAGCCCGTGGCAGAAAGATGAGCAGAGGGCATGCGCAGGAGTCAGGACCAAGGGGAGGGGGTGGAGGCAAGCGCACAGAAAACAACACGTTGATGCCCTAGAATGAAAGCAAAGCAATCAAACCGAAGTCAGGGCGCTTTTGCTAAAAATGACTGTTGGCTGCTTCGTTTCAGTCCCTGTGACACTCAGAGCTGCTTGTGCTGCGAGTTAGCTACGTTCAACGAGAAAATGAGAAACCTAAAGAGATGAGAGCCAGGTCAGTTTCTAAGTCGATTTATCCCTTTTTTGGAAAGCCCTTTGGAAATACCTTAGGTGACCGTGTAGACGGGATCCCTCGAGTGGCCCTGCTTTGTAAGCACATAAGAGGTAGGACTTTCTGTGGAAGACTCCACCACACAAGGAGTCCACTCAGAAGCAGACAAAAAGGTAAGACAGAGGCTAGGGACTGGAGCCCCGAGATATCCCTAGAAGGGGAGGGGAGGGAAGAGGACAGACTGGCTGGGAGGATTGAGCCTGAAACACAGGAACTAGCCCTGCCAGCTCCTTCACAGGGACTGCCCTGTCTCCAGAAGTCCGGCCCAGTGAACACTTTATGACCATGAACCCGGGCTGTATTTTTCTTTTTAAGTTTTGTTCTTAAGATTACTTGCTTTTTGCTGGGGTGAATATTTTAAAAAGGCGGAACCTTTTATCCTAGGGCCACATGGCACTGCAGGGTATCTTTATCTCGCGGCTCCACACTGGTCCCAAGTACTTTCTGACCCAGGCGGTCCACGGTTCCAGCATGGCACCTTGCCACGCTGCTCTCTAGAGTTAGCTTTGGCACCAGAGGGCCATATGGAACTAACCTAAAATCAGGGCTCTAGGAGTCCAGCAGAGGCTGGCCTATGGCGGCTCCCTGCCCCGGACTCTACCCATATTCCCAGCAGCCGCCCTCTGGTAGTTAAGGTATAAACTCCCAACTACCCGGTGAAATCAGGACTCAATAAACTGTAATTTAGCAATCGGAGTTATGTGTTAAATTCTCAATCCACAATACATCCACACCATAAACTCACAACCAATTGATAAAGATATAAACCGCCCTCCTGGGTAAGATAAATTGACCTATAGAAATCCATCCCTTAAGGAATATTCATAACCACCTAGGGCCATTCAAGACCACCAGATCTGGGTTGACCTTCCCCTTCTCTCCCGTACAAAAACGTTGTCCCCGCCTTACTTTTTACTGTCCATTCATTGGCCTTGACCTAACTTGTGCCAGCCCTCACCTGCATATAGACATCAACCTACACTTTTCTTTTGTGCGCATGGGTGCTTTGTCTGCATTTGTGTCTGTGCATCATGTGTGCCCGGTACTGATTCCCCAGGAACTGAAGTTAGGGATGGCTGTGAGCCACCCTGTGGGTGCTGGAAACCGAGCCGGGTCTTCTGCAAGACGGGTTGGTCCTCTTACTAACTCAGGGAATCATGTCTACCCAAAGCCTGCTGTTGAAACTACCTGGCCCTCGTTCCTCACTGCGACGGACCTAGCAGACTAAGCCAGAGAGGGTGTGTTCAATAAAAATAAAATCAAGCTGTAAAACGGGAGAGCCGTGCCACAGCATCACTCCCAGTGCAAAGGAGTGCAGGGCGTGTGCCGGAGGACACGCGCGTCCACGGAAAAAGATAAGCGGAATGTTCTAGACCCAAGTACTCCCACCAGTGGGGGTGGAGGGTGTCTGGAGGAGATGGCTGTGCCTTGCTGCTCGTTCCTTCTGTCTGGTACAGCATTTCTAGTGGCTATAACTCTGAGAGACTGACAGCAGGCTCACCCACAATGGCGGCCGTCCCTGTGCTGGGAGACTCGTGCCTTATCTGTAAGACGTACTCGGTCTCCACAACCACCCAGCATATAGGAGCCATCCCCTCTGTTTTCCAGAAGAAGAAATGGAGGTACGGAGGGGAGTGGGGGAGGTTAAGCAATACATCCAAGGGTCACCAAGCAAACGGTGGCCCAGCCAGGTGTTTAGAGCAAGTGATGGGCTTTTCTGGCCCTGACCTTGAACTCCTGGCCCTGCGCAGATGCCTGCTAAATCCTTTTGATTTAGTGTGAGGTTTTTACGGGCACGCCTGAGTACAGATGTACACAGACAGACAGACACCACACTGGACCACACATTGATGGTTCTTCATGGTGAGCTAAGTACTGTTGTCTTTCCCTCCTAGGATATACGATTTAATTGAACCAAAGACGCCATCCCTATCAGGGTGACCCCTACCATATTAAATACACAGAGACAAATCTCAAATTCTCCACTCCCCTCTGCCTTGGGAGCTGACCCCTATGCCGTTGGATGAGGGCAGGGTAAGCGTCCCATTCATATTTTATAAGTTTGTTTAATGGAGCCTGATTTTTTTGGGTTATGTATTTTTAAAGACCACACGGCTTAGATTGATGGAGCTGCTACTTCTGACAAACCAGGGAGCTGGAGGCAGCCCAGCCCTTCTGGGGTCAAGAGGGACAATGGGAAGGAGACACGGATGGACGGAGCTACCTCAATGCCTGAAGAGTGGAACTGGTACAATAAATTATGTCTTCCCCTATAACGGACCGACTCCGCCATTGAGGACAAGATACAGCGGCAGGTCTGACCAGGGAAGGGGATTCATGATGTATGTACCCTTAGAGAAAGAGGCTCTGACCGAGTGAGCCCTGTGGGGACAGAAGTGCATGTGCGCTTGTGGGCATCGATAACTAAGGATTTCATACTGGAGAAACTAGAATTCAGGTCTTCATAAAGGACCAAGGAGGGACCTTGGGTTTTCTTGACCCCTCCGAGCCCTGGCTGCCTTATCTGTACTGTATGGGGAAAAGGATCAAGCCAGGCACATGTTCCCTCCATGTGTGACAGATGATATGGGGAAGATTAAACACTTAAAAGGTGTGTCTGCAGCTGGGGAGACGGCCTGGTGGGTAAGGGATTGTAAAGGACTCAAGTTTGGTTCCTGGCAGTTCTCTCAGGCAGCTCACGACCGCCTCTGACTCCAGCTCCAGAGGGCCTGAGAGCCTCTTCTGTCCTGCACCTGCACGCGTGCGCGCGCGCGCGCACACACACACACACACATCAATGCATACACATACTTTAAAAATAAATCTTTTTTAAATGTGGGTGGGTAGGGATGTACACCACTGAGAGAGTGCCTGTGTCACATGCCCTGGGATCTATCCCCAGCATCTTGGTGTTCAGAAAAGGTCCTCGAGGACATGTGGCCATCTCTCCACCCAGGTACTCCTGGAGAATAACCACGAAGGAGAGACCTTCATGAGTCACATCCCTACGTACCTGAGGGTGGCCTTGAACTTCTGACCCTCCCATCTCTCCCTCCCCAAGCTGGCACCACAAGTGTGCACCACCACTTCTGGGCTATGTGATACTGAGGACTGAACCTAGGGCTTCCTGCATGCTAGGCAAGCACTCGAGCACAGCAGCTAGCCACATTCCCTTTCCTGACTCTCTTATAACGCTGTAAGGGAAGGGCTTCCTAAAGGAAACACTGGATGCTGAGATTTCTAACAGCCAAGGGCCCTGAGAATTAGTGAGAGACAGACAGACAGGCAGGCAGGCAGGCAGGTATGCATGCACGCACAAACACACACACACACACACACACACACACACACACACACACACACACACACACACACACCCCAAGGTCATCATTCTCCAGGGAGAGTAAGTGTCCCTGAGTCTTGTAAGTGGGTCCCAGCATGGCCACTGCCAATACAGCCATCACACAGGGGTTGGGCAGCAAGACCCCCCCCCCAAATCCAGCCCTGCATCCCCTGAATCCTACTCAACTGAAATGATAAACAGGTGAAGCTGGGTCTCTCAGGCACTAGGAGAGGCAACGCAAGAGGCAGCTGCAAGAGTCCCACACTGTGTGAGACTCTGAATCTCGTCCCATCTCTATCGGGGATCAGTCCCCTTCAGGGCAGCCTGTAGTCAGGGCTCCAAGACTTTAAGGTATTTCCTCGACTGCTCCCAGCTCCCGGCAAAGCCAGAATTCAACCCCAGTGTGTCTCTCTGTGCAATCCTCTCTTCTGCAGGTGAACAGCAGCCGTAGGAGAAGCAGGTGGATTCTCCCACAGGAGGGTAAAACACACAGGCAGCTCCTGCTGCCTGAACACCAGAGGCTGGTCTGTACACTTTCATGTTTGGGAACCCCCTCCCTTGGCATCTCCTGGAACACTGCTTGTTTAGACTTTGTGTGGTGTTCGCTAAGGATTTTGTAATAAAATGCCATCAACGGTGTAAAACCCGTTTTCTTGGAGCCTTGGAATCCTTTCAAAGGACTTTGGCCCTGCACGTTCGACCGTGAGACCCTGTTCTAAGGAAGCTCATCCTAGCACCAAATTCTCCTTGGTAAATGCTCACCCCCGAACAAACAGCCTTTCCAGTTTGCTCCTGTCTCAAATTGCTTTGTAAGTGTAAAAACTTAAATCTATTTAAAACTAAGGCTAAAGAAAGAAAGATTCTCCAAATATCCCCCCCCAAATCATCTTTTATCTTCAGAAAAACCCGAGAGACCACATAGACCTACAGACAAGAGGGCATCCACCATAACCTAAGACCCTGAGGGAGAGCAGGATGCCCCAGAGGGTACAAGTGTCTGTCACGTGAGCCTGGCAACCTGAGTTAGACTCTAAGACACATAGGGGAACCTATGTTGGGGATGGACACACACACACACACACACCACATTCACACCACACACACACACACACACACACACACACACACACACACACACGGTAAAGAAAAGAAAAAGATGGTCTAGCCTATGACGTAAATCCATTTCCCTCAATGGAAAGATCTAAGAGGAACATGGGACCCACCAGACCCATAGCGTTTACCTCTGCGTGTAACTGTCTCATGATCATTATAGTATAAAAGAGTATGCTGTTGGGGGGAAAATCTACCTTCTTCCATGGCAATATAAAGCAATTTGAGTCACATTCTTGGAGGGTGACTACTTTGCATTCAGAAAGCCACTTCCAATCCCATCTTTCATGGCACCGGCCATTTTTAACCCTGCCTTGGTGACAGTCATCAGAATGTGGGTATGTCAGGGACGGGCCTCTATTTGTGATTTCTCTAACCAGCACTGAGAGTCTTGGCATCAGTCATAGCTTCTCAGCTCCATCCCCTGGCGTGAATCTCTTGGACTTTATCAAGCATATGCTAGAAACTTCCAGAAGAATCGCTTTCTTAGTGACACCATTCCCAAGTTTAGCCTTTAGGGGTCTAAATGCGAGAACCATGGACCACGTTGTTAACCGGGGAGAGAGTAGGAACTAACTCCTCATTTCCGGCCAGATCCTCCAGTTGGGAGCCACTTCCGCTACCCAGATGCCCCTGGCTGCCCAGACAATATGGTGCAGGTTTGCCCTGAATCTCAGGACAGAATCAGGGCCCCATAGTTTGGGCCTCCGTCCACACAGGGCCAGCCGGGAAAGGAGAAGGCAAGAAAGGAGAATTATCGACTCCAGGAAAACACTCGATTGCAGCCTCATGAGTAAATGGGCCATTTATCCCCCAGTCGCTAGCTGTTTGAAAAGGTGACCGCCCATCAATCCCGCTCCAGCCGCCCCCCTGATGAGCAGTTCTGCCAATGGGCTAATTTAGCTGATTACAGAGGAATCCGAGAGGAATGGGCCGCCAGAGCCTGGGTCCCCGCCAGCAATGCATTAACTCTGGGTGTCTCCATCGCCCTCCGCCTAGGCCGATAGGACCATCTGATTCCTGAAAACAGGTCCAGCAGACCAGCTTATCAGGTGAGAGGTGGAAAATCTCCCGCCACAGGCCAGGCTCCGTCCATCCGTCCGTCCTCGGTGTCCTTGCTGAGAGAGGAGGACCTGAGGTCCAGCGCCAGGCTATTCTAGGCTCCCGGTGCCCAGGAAAAGTCCCGTTGTGGAGCACGGTTGCCCTTTTATTCTCCTCCGCGCACAGTCTGAGAACCCCCTCCAAAGAATGGGGCTAAAGACAGTGCCAGAGGATAAGTGATCAGCCTCGCTGGTGAGCTTTCTTCTCCCCCGCAGAGAGAATGGCTTCAAAACGTTCCACCGCCCTGAACAGTTTCAACTCTTTCCATCTTGGCACTGGGGTGTTTGTTTGGTTTTTGGGGTTTGTTTTTGGTTTTTGTGGAAGGTGTAACGAGGTGTGTTGCATTCGCCTAGTGCTAGTCAGTTTCCGCGACTTGTGACAAAATGCTGGAGACCATCGTCCTGATAAAAGCAAAAAAGGTTTGGTTTTGTGCCCAATTCCAGAGACCGTTCGCCTTGCTTCAGGCCAGTGGTGGGGTGTATCATGGTGACAGAGGGAGCAGATGAGCACATGTTGGGGTGGGGGAGGTCAGTGCAACCTCCATGCTCGGAGGGAAAGGAAAGGTTAAGCCCCTTCGAGGACACATCCCCAATGATATAACCTCCACCCTTGGGGTCCTACATCACCACAATGGAGCCACACATTGGTCTGGAAGTCTTTAGCAGATGGGCCTCTGGGGCGGGGGTGGGGGTGGGGGTGGGGGTGGGGGTAGTCAACATCAGCTGCTGCAAGGAATCATGGGACTTCCTGCCTCACCATCATTTAAAGGGATGCCAGGGAACCTCGTATAAGCCGCTATAAGGTGTTTGGGTGTGGCTCATGTCTGCTGAGTGGCCCCTGCTGGTGACATTTACCCCTTGGACTTGTTTGTTTGTCTCCCTAACTTCAATACCAAGCTTATTCGGACTGAAAATCGAAAACAGTCCAATGTGACCTGGGACAAAGCGGGGGAAATGTTGGGTTTCAGGCATGGCTGGATCCAGGAGCTCCAGGAATGTTTCCTACCATCTGTCTATCTGTCTCTTCTTCCCCAGACACCCATACTTGCCCCAACAGCTACCAGGAGCTACAAACTCCATTCTGCTAGCTTGGAAACTCAATAGAGTGAGGACAAGCCTCTTAGCCGTGAAGGTGATTCTCAGTGGACTATCCATGCTTCACATGCACCTTCAGTCAGCACGGTGCCTCCTGTGGAGTCTTACCCCTCCCTGCTGTCCACACTCCTGTCCCTCCTTCACTAGGTTAAAGGACATCAACCACTTGAGCCTTGTGGTTGGCCCCAGAACTGGGGGAGGCGACTTCCCTTTGCTTCTCAAAGAGCAATCCTGAACAAGCTAGACAAACCCCCTGACCCCTTATTCACTTGCATTTACAGAACAACCCAGAGAAGTGAGTGGATGTTCACCTAGGCAGCCCTGTGTGACCTGGGGCTAGTGACCTACCCTCTCTGAGCCTGTTTTCTCCTTCATAAAATAGGGTTGGGTAACTCAGACACTTAACACTAATTGAGTGTCTACTTTCTGCCAGGGTCAGTCACTGGGGAATACACAAGGGGGGAAAATGAATCTCTTGATGAGGAATGTATAGTCTAGTGAAATAAAGGACCACAGAAATTAAGGGGAAAAATAACTTTGAGACTTCAGAACTAGGCGCGTGGGTGTGTATAGAGCACAGTAGGAGAAATTATGGAGGAGCGATACAAAGAAGAGGGTGGCTTCAAGATTAAGCAGGATGGTCAGAGCGACTCCCACGGAGGTGGGTGGGTGTAGGGAAGTGTGTCTCAGTGTACAGCCAGTGCAAAGGTCCTGAGGCAGGAATGTGGCTAGTGCAGTCGGCCCTACAAGAAAGCCATCATAGCTGGAGAGACGTGAGAGTCCCATCCCCCTGTGTAGTCACAGAAAACCTGGCTCACACAAGGCCTGGCTCATACAAGACTTGATCCAGAGCCTTGTGACATTGAGATGGTGAAGACCCTCCTGCTGGAAGTGTGCCAGCCAGCATTCCAACAGAGGCAGCATCCGGCCAGGCCAGACCTCCCCTCCCATCCCCTCCCACAGACGCCCACACCTCCACACTGTCACGCGCAAGCTGCACTTTGAACCCATGCTGGCAAAATGGCCCTGAACACACAGGGTGCTCCCAGCCTTCTCAAGACTTTATCAGGCTTATGCCACCATCGTCACCAAGGGGTCACCAGGTGGCACCCATTAGCAGGGTCTGACACTTGTCCTCCCCCACCCCGTGTCCTGCTCTTAGCTTCCTCCTGATAGAATGCCCTCCATCTGCCCCAGGCTGTGGCTGCACTCATAGACCAGGAAGGACGGAGGCTTGGGTAAGAGACAGGCATGTGGGTCCCCGACTTCTGGATAGCGTTAACACCAACTGCCAAGCTTCTGGGTTATCGCTTTGGGCATCCGCAAAGTGGCCACCTGCTTCTCCCCTCCTGTCAGCTGCTGGATGGCCCTGGCCCTCACTTGGAGCTGTGTCTCCAGAGAGGATCTCCTCATGTGTGGCCAGGGGTGAAGAAGTTTGAAGATATCTCCCTTCACCTTTGAACTCACTGAATGGGCTTTTCATGCTCTGGGTTCTGAAGCGACTGTAGGGTGTAGGGAACAGGAAAGGCTCTCTGTGGCTGTCAGACTCTTCAACAGCTCTCTAAGGATGTCATGTTTTTAAATTCCGTATGGCTTGGCTCCTGCCAACCCCCTTTGCCTCCAGCCAGGCTGAGAACAAGGGTACATGGTAGGCCCCCAGCACATCACCGTGTTGGCTAATTTTATGTCACTTGACACAGGCTAAAGCCATCTGAGGAAAGGGAAGCCTAACTGAAAAAAAATGTCTCCACAAGATCAGGCTGTTGGCAAGTCTGTAGGGCGTTTTCTTAACTAGTGATTGATGGGTGGTGGGGGGTTTCCAGCCCATGGTGGGTGGGGCCATCCCTGGACTGGCGGTCCTGGGTTCTATCAGAAAGCAGGCTGAGCAAGCCATGAGGAACAAGCCAGTAAGCAGCACCCCTCCATGGCCTCTGCATCAGCTCCTGCCTCCAGGTTCCTGCCCTGCTTGAGTTCCTGCCCTGACTTCCCTCAGTGATGAACAGTGGTGATGTAGAAGTATAAGCCAAATGAACCCTTTCCTTCCCAAGTTCCTTTTGGTCATGGTTTTTCATCACAGCAATAGCAACACTAAGACAGTGACCCTCGGCCTCCCGTCTATAAACCCACTGCCCCCTCACCATGCCCACTGCATTGTGTCTCCATATATCTGTCTCACTCGCTGGATGTGGTCTCTTGATTTCCTTCAAGTTCCCAAGGGAAGAGGTCCATTCATAGCTTCCTGGTTATCTGTCCCTTGACCAGACATAGAAGGGTTTTATTTTTGGGGGGGGAGAGGTGTTGGTGGGGTTCATTGTTGTTATTGTTGTTGTTGTTTGGGAGTTTTTTGGGGTTTTGTTTTGTTTGTTCTGAGTTTTTGCTTTGTTTGTATTTAAGCACATCCTAACTGCCTTCAGACGCACCAGAAGAGGGCGCCAGATCCCATCACAGATGGTTGTGAGCCACCATGTGGTTGCTGGGATTTGAACTCAGGACCTCTGGAAGAGCAGTCGGTGCTCTTAACCGCTGAGCCATCTCTCCAGCCCCCAGACACAGCAGTTCAACAGTGGATCCTCTGCTGTCTTAGTCCTCCTGCTGTTACTGTCTCAAGATGCCTGAGGCTGGGGAATTTATAAAAGACTTCTTCGGTTCACAGGTCTATCTAAAGGTAGGCATCTGCACCTTTGTGGAGACAGCGCCGTGCTAGAGAGAGCCGCTCTGCCAATGAAGCCAGCCCTACAGTGACCCACGAACCCATAGATCCTCCATGGATCGAATTCATTCACAGCCCTGCCTCTTAACCCCACCCCATATCAAAACCTGTCTCCATCCTACAGCGTCTGGGGGACACCTTTGTGTCATCTGACCCTTAAAACAAAAGCAGCTCACACCAGGCTCCTTCCTTGAATCTCAGTTCAGATCCCTCACTCCACCTCTTACCGACCATGCCCTGGAGTATCAGCCTTCTCAGCGGGATTTTCCCAGGCACCAGACGCTGCATCCTCAGGGAAGATTTAATAAGGCATTCCAGGGCGTGTCCACAGAACGTTGATAAATAGCCATCAGTATACACACATGCTTATCCACCTACACAACTAGGGATTCCTGCCTATTGGTGCTGTGAACACTTATTGAGGATCAACCTACAGGCTTGGTCCTGCTGGGCTGCAAGCAAAGTTCACTGCACCCCATAACCTTCTGCTTCAGCCCCATGGTTCCCAGATAAACTGACCAGACAAGGTGTGAGTGGGACCCAGAAAACTGCATTTCCATCAGCCCCCATGAGCCTTGGGTCCCCTGTGCACAGTAAAACCCGACACCGGGTGCCCCCACACCTTGTTCCCCCCACTTTCACGGCTCCCCTTTTCCAATGGCAACCATGTAAAATCTCGCTTGGCCTCAGGCACAAGGATGACCGGTGTTCACGGGCTGACATTGCTCCTGCAATGCCCAGGATCCAGCCAAGGCTTTTAAGTGAATATTTGGTAATAGAACAATCAAGTTAAAAGATCAGCGTGACACGGGACATGAGCAAGGGAAGTAACGTGGCCAATTGATTTGGATTTCATTTATGGGTTTTTGAAATGAATTTCATCTTCCAAGGCTGCTTATAAATCTCTGCCTCTCCTGGAGATTAATAAGGGAAACAGGCTTGATTAAGAATGCAGAACTCAGGGTCTGTTGGAGATTTATAGACCCAGAGGGCCGGCCACAGGGATTCCGAGATGTCCCACCTGCCAGCCATCACTTAGAAGGACTGCTCCTGCCGCTGCTTCATGAGTAGATTCTGGGACATATACTTTTCTGGGTATCGTTAAGCAGGGCTGGAATCAGTCGGTAGCATTTGTAGACTTTCTTTTTCCCACAGTCTGGGCAGAAGGAGATTTTAATTTGAAAGTCTCTCATCGGTCCCATACAAAAGCAGAGCAAAGCTAAAGGTAGATCGAGATGATACAATATAATGCTGGGAAGATCACTTAGCAACTTAAGAATGCTTGCAGAACTAGCACGATGACCAGAGTTCAAATCCCCAGCACCCATGTAAAAGCCAGGTATGGACTCACGTGCCTTTAACCCCAGGCCTCCTGAGTGAGAATGGAGGCAGGGGAATGGCTGGGACTTACTGACCACCACCCTAGCTCCAGGTTCAGAAAGAGACCTTATCTCAAGGGAATAAGGTGTACACTTGTGTTCTCTCTCTCTCTCTCTCTCTCTCTCTCTCTCTCTCTCTCTCTCTCTCTCTCTCTCTCTCTCTGCCTCCCTCTCTCAGATTACAAAATAAAAGCCAGAACAGTAAGAGAAGTAGGGGTGTTTAATGGAATCAGCTAAGTATACCAGCCCTCTGTTACCTCTGATAAACACCCTGCACAAGGAAAAAGGGTGTCAGGCTTCTAGAAGTATCTTTGGCGTTCATCTGCCGATGACCGTCTGTGAAGGAGCCAGAACCAGAGAGAGCTACAAGGCGGGTGCTAGGAAAGGGCCAGACACAGTCCTCCAGCCTGCTCCCCACAGAACCGCCCTGCACACTGTGTCCGGCATTTACAAAGACAGCCCTTCGAATAAGGGGTCCTCAGCATCCCTTCTAGTATCGAACTGATATGATGGCGTTAACCCGGGTGGGAAGGGCACACGGGAGACTTGTCTTTCATACAGACAGATTCTATCTGGGAGAGTTCACCAAGCTCTGTCTCACTTTGTTGTTAGGGGAAAAAAGTAGCACAGTCTTGATACAGGGTTTCTGGAAGCGCCTACTGACTCTGCCACTTTGGACAGGGTGCCAGAAAGTACCTCAGGTTGCATTCCCAGGCATTCAACTGTGCTCTGACTCGTGTGTGTGTGTGTGTGTGTGTGTGTGTGTGTGTGTGTGTGTGTGTGTGTGTGTGTGATTTGCACTTTTTTTAGTAATGCACACATACAAAGGGGGCTCGTGTGAGTGCATTCCCCTGGGAGCCCAGAAGGGGGAGTCAGATCTTCTGCAGCTGGAGTTAAAAGGCACAGTTGAGAGACATTCAATGTGGGTACTGGGAATTGAACCCGGATCCTCTGGAAGAGCAACTAGTGCTCTTAACCACTGAGCCGTCTCCCAAGCCCGAGCTTAAGGTTCTTTTAAAAACCAACTAAGGTAAGAGGTAAAAAGTCTCCCGAGAGGGATATTATGTTGGTTGCAGAGCAAGAAGAGTACAGTGAGAAGAGAGAGCAGGAGAGGCTGACATCCAGAAGTTTGTGAGCACAGAGGGGTTACTTGGATGTGACAGCTAGCCTCAAAGGGCTAAAGCCCCTTCGACCAGGAAGCCCTCCTGCCTTTCTCCTTGTGTTCCTATCAGGACTCCATTATCTCTCCCTACGAAGCCCGAGTTTCTTAAATCCAAGGGCATAGACTGAACCACGTTGCTTCAGTTCACATACCAAAGGCCAGGATAAGTACACTTGAACCAAGAGCCTATCCAAAAGTAGTTATGGTTAAATGGGGACCTCCGTGATCCCATAGAACAGGTGATACTCATTCACCCACATGCACTAGGAGAAAACCGACTTAAAGGTACAGTAAGAGGCCAGGGCTTTGCTGTAAGACAACCCTGTTGGTATCTTGATCCCAAATGCCTGGCCTCTAACGCTGAACGGGAACAAATTTCTGTTGCTCCAGCCACCCAGTCTGGGTTATTATCTCACACAAACTCATCCTGTGGCTTCCAGTTACATCTGTTAGCAGAGATTCTGCTGAACCTGTTGGGCCACAAAGATCTCCATGGGAACTCCTTGTACCAAGTAGAAACGCCACCAGCGAGGTAGCAGGCACCCCTAGATCCTGCTGGATCTAAGAGAGCAAAAGCAGGGGTCAGAGAGACGGCTTGGCAAGTAAGAATATCTCCTGCTCTTCCGGGGGACCTGAATTCAGTTCCCAGCATCCACATGGAGGCTCCCAGTCACCCTCAACCCCAGCTCCACAGGATTCCAGACTCTCTTCTGGCCCCATTAGTTATGGGTACACACACACACACACACATACACACACACACACACACACACACACACTTTATAAATAAAAACAAATTTTAAAAACAAAGAGATCCAAAAGCATTATTGGACACCATCCCCACCCCCCGGTGAAGTTGTCCATAACCCTTCTAGGTGATTTGGCCCAATTAACATTTATGGAACATCAACCGTGCACCCAGAAAATAGTATCTGCTGTTATCTGTACAAATTACCAGAGTACCTTTCGCTTGCATACAGATTTCATTTGCATATATTTGCATACCAAGCCCTGCTGTCAGTCTCTCTTCCCACCAAGAGGGAGACCAGGTTCCTTCTGAGACAGAACAGGTCACAAAGTAGTTACAGTGGCCAGCACTGGCTTTCAGCAGTGGCTAAAGCAAGATCCCAGCGAACACTCAGCCTAGGCCTGGAGCTGTCACCGGCTTCAGGGGGCAGAGTACGCACTCGGAATGCGTGTGTCTTCCCTCAGCTTATGTCACTAGGATCAGCAGCAGCATCCCCGGAGAACTTAGTCCCCAGCCCTGCCTTGCAGAGACAGTGTGCCACACAGTGTGTGGCTATAGAAAACGCCTTACACCTTCTGGAATAGATAGTAGATTCGATGTTAAAAATAAATATATACGGACCCCAAATGCCAACTAGGAACCCTTCCTCCTCCTCCACCCTCCATCTTTGATCCCACCTGGCTTTGCCAGCAACCTTGCAGACATGCAATGGCCATCCACGCCCACGCCAAGGGCAAGGTACAGAGAGCATAGATTTAGATCTTGAAAGAGCTGGCGGGTTCAGGAAGCCTCGTGAGAGAGTGGATGTGGAAATGTCTGCTGGTGCTGTGTGTTGAGCTTGTCCCAAGAATCAGAGTCAAATGAGGTCAGAGTCCCCCCAAGGAAAACCATGGCCAACAAGCCGGTACTGACTCATATCTGTGTGCTTTAATGGGGAGCAGAAGAGAGCGTTCTGTATTAAGCTCTTGGAATGTTCCAGAACAAGGAGCAATTACCAGCACTGATCACTCACTGTTCAGGGTCTCTAGACGTTCTGGTCGTAGGTCTGCTTTTCCCTGAGGATATGGATCATAGCCCCCTCTGATCAATGTTCCCTTTGATGGGAAGGAGCCCCTGGGACATTGGCTGGCCACAGTAGGTCATTTATGCAAGGGAATCGGGGCCGCCTAACTGAGAAAGGCACACGGCCTATTGAAATGGCTGTGGCATCCCAGGGTCAAGTTAAACTGCACCGACAAGGGCGTAATGTATAATTCAGGAGCCCAAACAGAGTAGAAGTGCATCGGAGCAAAAACGCACACATGCGAGATGGGTTCGGTCGCCCGCCACTTTCTGGAAAATGACGGTGAAGCAATTTGCACGAGAAGGAAAAATGCTTCCAAGAATCAATGAAGGACAGTGTCCAGAGAGGTCCAGAGCCGGCTCGAGGATGGTCCAGGAAGAGGCCAAGTGTCTACTCTGTAGACAGCTCACCGGTGTGCTGACGGCGTAATCGATGGCTCAGGTAATCTGCTAACAGCAGCATCCTAGCCTCCTCAAACTGAGACAGGCACATTCTGACTCTCCTGTGGCACACTGGGAGGGAGAGGCTCTCAGAAGTTCAGAATCTGTTCTATTGCCCCGTTCCTCCCCATGTTGTGTTGGGCTGACACTGTCTCAGGAGAGGGGAACTGAGTCCCGTGTATACACACCGGCTCAACTGAGAGGCTCAAGCTCAGGAGTCAGCAAACATTTTCCATTAAGAGCCAGATGGTAAATATTTCAGATGTCAACAAATGCCGGTCTCTGTTGCAACCGCTCAGGTCTAGCTTATAGCCTAAAAACAACCACAGACAATATGCATTCAAATTATCAGGGGTGGTCCAAATAAAACTTTATCGACAAAAGCAAACAGTGGGCCATATTTTGGCCCATCAGCAAGTCTATAAACTTCTGGTTGAGAACAATTACGTCCTGTTTCTTCATCTCACAGATGGCAAAAACAAAAGCTCAAATGGGAAATAACTTGTCCAGCGTCATCTACCTTGGACAAAGACCCCAGCTGAAAGCAAAGGATGTCGCCTGTCTTCTCATGCTGCCTAAGGTACCACATCACAGGGCCACCCTGTCCTGTCCTTCTTGCCTTCCTTCCCCTCCATCTGGTTTACACCAGGCATATGATACACACTCACATCCCCAGTGACTATCAAGCTTTCAGTCCGGTGAAAGAAACCATGTTTCAAGTGAGTTTACACAAAGAGCCACTGTGGATACAATGAATCAAGCTCATCATAGGGACTACAATTAAATACACTGTAAAACCTGAAAACCTATTAGTTCGTTATTTAAAGCTACCCACATCAACAACCGGGTATATTTTTTCCTCTTAATTTTTTTTTAAAAATACGTATTTAATTTTTAAATTGTGTGTATGTGTATGTGTGTGTATGGGGTTGGGTATACACATGAGTGACGGTGTCCATTGAGAGTGGGCATCAGAAACCCCTGGAGCTGTAGTTACTGGAGGTTGTAAGCCGCCCTACATGGATGCTGAGAACTGAACTCTAGTCTTCTGCAAGAGGGAGGGTTACATGATGTTAGCCACTGGGATATCTCTCCAGCTTCATATATTTGTTTGTTTGTTTGTTTTTAATAGGAGTGGGGAATGAGACAGGGTCTCACAGTGTAGCCCAGGCTGGCTTTAAACTCACATTCCCTCTGCCTCAGCCTACTGAGTACTGAGATCACAGATATGCAGAAATACACCCGGCTTTCTTTTAATTACCCATCTACCTTTACTTAGGCATAGAAACATACATATGGGGCGATGTGCCTATGGGTATGGTCTACATTTTGAGAAGGCAAAACAAAAATGTGTACCAAGTCCCTTGGCACAAAACTAAGGTTGCTTCTATAGCAAAGTATGCGTTCCTCCCCATCAACCAACTCATAATACACCTTGGGACCAAGTCTGTTCAAAAGGTGACCTGTGCCTGCATTTCTCAGGAACCCATGGGGAGGAAGGTGGCAGGATGGTGAGCTTGGTGGCTGGGATGAAGGAAAAACAACTTCAGAGTATTTTTGATGTCGTCCCTCCCGAGGAAGGTGATATTTAATCTTCCCCTGTGTTTAATTCTGCCGCAGGATTTGCTTAATGCTCTTCCTCTTTAGGATGACTTTGATGATCCAGAAATAAGTGTGCCCCCATTAGCCCCAAAGGTATTTCAAACCCAGGAGCTTCCAAAGGCAGACAGACCACCACCGCAAGCAAACAAAGAGTTGGCATGAGCGCCCAGGCAGTCAACCACGTCTTTTACCTTCTCTGACTCTGGTCTGTGAATCTGAGAAGCAGGGCAAACGTAAGACCTTCTTGGGCTGGGTCATTTGGGGTTGTGATAGCTAAAGACCCCTGGCTGCTGGTGCAAATGGCTTAGTCAGTACAGTGTTTGCCATATGAGAGCCTGAGTTTGATCTCCGGGGGCATTTAAGCCACCTGTGTGCTCCTGGTTCTAGTGAAGAGGAGGCAGAGACATCATTGGTCAGGGTAGTGGTTTGAATATGCTTGGCCCAGGGAATAGCACTATTAGGAGGTGTGGCCTTGTTGGAATAGGTGTAGCCTTTTTGGAGGACGTGTGCCCCTTTGGGCTTTGAGACCCCCTCTTTCTAGCTGCCTGAGGACAGTCTTCTGTTTGCCTTTGGATGACGATGTAGAACTCTCAGTTTCTCCAGAGCCATGTCTGCCTGGAAGCCACTATGTTCCCATCTTGATGATAATGGACTGAGCCTCTGAACCTGTAAGCCAGCCCCAATTAATCCTAACTAAGACAGTCAGGCGGACCAGCCAAATCAGAGAGTTCTTCCCCCTCCCCTTTTCTTTTTTTCAGAGCTGGGGACCGAACCCAGGGTCTTGTGCTTGCTAGGCAAGCGCTCTACCACTGAGCTAAATCCCCAACCCCCAGAGAGTTCTTGATACAGTGAGAGACCCTGCCTCAAAAAATAAGGTAGAGAGTGATTGGGAAAGACACCGGGCTAACCTCTGGCATCTACAGGCATGTGCGCACATGTATGCGTGTAACCACATGAACACACACACACATACATACACACAAATAAAATAAATGGGACCTCATGACTTCCTTGGAGGTGCCTGGTGTCCTAAAGATCACCATAGATCACCCACACCCAACCCAGCTCAGACAGTACCACTTGCTGACAACGTCAAAGGGAGGCCTTGATGCTCTGTATAAAATCCATCCATCTATCCACCCATCTACCCACCCATCCACCCACCCATCTACCCACCCATCCACTTATCTATCTTCCCATTCATCTATCCATCCACCCATCCATCCATCTATCCACCCACCCATCCACATGTCCATGCATTCATCCATCTGTCTGTATCTTTCATGAACTCTGACAGTGCACAAGCATTCCATTAGGAGCTTCCCAGTCATGAACACCAGGTACCACCTCTGCATCTCCTAAGCAAACCAGGACCTTCTTAGAAGATGCTATGTATCCTACAAACTCCAAAGGATGTGCTCAGAGAAGATAGGAAGTGGAGTGCTCTGGCCGGGGATTAGGGACAAATGGAGATATCCTTCAAGATATGGTTTCTGGGATGTATTAGGACCAACTTAGTCTGGTCTCCTCTGGTCTCTCTTTTTCACTCCACTCAAGCCTTCAAGTCTCAGAAGTGCAGTTGATATTCTGACTTCCTGATCTCCACCACTGGCTAGGGACAACCCCTCTCTTAAGTACTGTTGCAATGTTACAGGAAATACAAGAAAACGATGAAATTCACATCTGTTCACCACAGGCATTGTGATGAGGCTTGAAGCTGAAGTGGGTATATCCATTGACTACTGGCACTCAGAACCAGACATGCGGTAGGTTGCTAAGGGGGCTGGTGATGGAGAGAGGTCACAACTCTCTGCCTCCTCTAGAGCTGGGTGTCATTAGCACAATTAAGTTCTGAATTCCACTCAAAGAAATGTAAGCAAACAAAAATGTGACTGTTTTGTTTGTTCACTTGTCTGGTTTGTAGGCTGAAGTAACACTGTTTTTCTGACCTGAAGCTGCTATTCTGGGACATGAGGGTGGTGGATGGACAGGTGGATGGGTGGATGGAAAGGTAGATGGATGAGTGGGTGGATGGATGAGTGGGATAGATGGATGGGTGAATGGATAGATGGATGAGCGGATAGATGGATGGGTGAATGGATAGATGGATGAGTGGATAGATGGGTGGATGGATGGGGTGTGGGGTGAGTGAGTGGATGGACAGGTAGACAAGTGGATGGGTAAACAGGTGGGAGGGTAGATGGGTGGACAGACGGACAGACAGATGTATGGATGGATGGGCAGTGACTGGGTAGGTGAATGGATGAATGGGCAGACAGGTGGATGGGTGAACAGACAGGATTGTGGGTGGATGGATGGATGGACAGATAGACGGATGGATGGATGGATGGATGGATGGATAGATGAATGAGGGTAGCAGGACCTCCCTTTTGAAAGTAGAGGCTATGAATGGTAGCAATCTTAATCTTGAGTGTTCATTTCTAGACTTTTGAGAACAAACTAAATTACTAGTTTGTTTACATAAGCAAGACTATAGGGCTTTCTATAACGCCCCACCTAGCTCTAAATAGCACCAGGGTATACACAGTGCCCAGTACTGAAGAAATCCAAAGAGAGGAGCTGGGAAACCCAGGAAGGTGCAGAAAAGGTGTGGCAGTCCAGGAATTATGGGGTAGAAAATGAGATGTGGGTGTCTCGACCTAGCCAATGAAATGGTTAGAGGTTATAATGTGGGACAGAATAAAGGTGTTCGAATCAAGTAGCCAAGAGAGACGACATGGCAGAGAAGTCGAGTCAGATTCTAGAGAGCTTTGAACCCCAAGAGAGAGAGAGCTGAGCCCTTACCCTACAGGTCTTGGTGACAGGTGGAAGCTATGGCGGCTTTCAGGGGCACCTCTCTGATTCCTGACCGGTGCAGAGTCATTTCTCACTTATTAATGGCCATGTGCATGCTCACTGGTCAATGCGATCTACGCAGCCCACCGGAGCTCTGTTCTCGTGATTGCCGACCCTGGCAAGTGATCATTAGAACCTGCCACCACCCTCCTCCCCTCCCTGTGTTAGTCCGCCTCACCTGTCCCTCCGTCTGGCCAACATCTCTCTACCTGCATAGAGTGGATAGAGCTCCCTTAACAAAGTACTGCGAGTGCAAATGAGCTACTCAGACAGGGTCCTGGGCTTGTCCCATGGCTCATGAGACGTGAAATTACTTCGCAGCATTGGTGAGCTCCTTGAGAGACTATGCACACACACACCCCAAAAAAATAGTGGAGAGCAATTGAGAAATACGCCAGTCATGAACCTATGACCTAGAAAGTTGTATATGAGCACACATTCTGTCTCTCTGTCTCTGTCCTTTCTGTCCCCTCCCTATCCCTGTCTCTCTCTCTGTGTCTCTCTGTCTATCTCTGTCTCTCTCTATCCCTGTCTCTCTGTGTCTCTCTGTCTATCTCTGTCTCTCTGTCTGTCTGTCCCTCTCTTCTTCCATCCTTCTCTCACCATGCCTCAGTTTCCTCCGTAAAATAGAGACAGCCGGGGTTCCCCCACTTCTAGCACACCCGACAAAGGTACTATACACAGCAAATCCCGAAGACAAATGTCCCCAGGCACTGGTTCTTCCACAACCACATGGATTTTTCTGACCTTCAAAGCAACCGTCCCTTGTCCCTCATCCTCCGTCCGTTGTCCCTTGTCCCTGAGGTCACCCTTTGCGCTCTGCCCTCTCATCCCTTTGTGTGATCTAGCTGGTTTGGTCACGTTCTCCACCAAGCTGCAATTTCACGCGGTTTGGGAAGAGATACCATTCCAGAGACCTCCACCCCGAGGCTCTCTGGAGATTTCTTGGTGATAGAAAACCGCAGTTTGGCTCCGCCTGGAACCTGTTTGAACATTTGCTTTGCGCACACTTCAAAACCCCAGGCACTTGGCCGGCTCACCCATCTACTCTTGGCAGAGGGCAGCTTCCTGCTTCTGCAACACTAAGCTTTCAATCTGAGGGAAAAGGGCCCTTTTGGACAACAAACGGCCCTTTAAGAACAATATTTTGATGAGTTGAGTGTAAATGAATCAGAAACACATGGATTAAGCCCCTCTTGATGTGCACATGGGTTTAATAATTACTGCGGGCGGAGGAGAAGGGAAATGGGGCTGGGAAAGCCGTGTCTTGGGTTTTATCAAATCTAAAATGTTTGAGGAGTAATCCAAGACATTCCACACACCCTCAAACCCGGCCAGATTTTTCCGATCCCACTTCCAAGGAGCCACACGGATCTTTCTAGTAACGACAGGGTTGCTCTAAAGAGCCAGGGTTTTGTGGCTTCTGATTGGCTGCACGAGATGCCCTGATTTACGAGGCCATTCAAAGATTTATATATCGGCCATTATAACAAGCTCCTTCCGAACCGTGCGGCAACCCCAACACAGCCATATAAATATCCCTCCTGTTAGAAGCCTCTTTTCTATTCACAAATTTCCCCTTCTTCTCTTTCCCCAGCCCCCCTTAAGCCACAGATTCCCCCCACAAGGTCCCAGACCAGTGCAGAGCGAGGGAATTAATTTCCCCATGGCTGGAACGTGTTTCACTTTGGATGGAGTTTTAAATGACTTGGGTCCACATAAGCTACAGGTCATGCGGAGGTTACAGCTAAAGGGCTCATAAGTTAGGAGAAGGGTGGAATTTTATAAATGCTTATTACTTTCATAAAAAGAAAAGCGAAGTTGTGTTCATGCCTAATGCAGTCAAACACTCCATACATCAAGGCAGGCCGTTTCCTAGAGGAAATGTCCCACACCGCTTTGGCGGGCTTCTGTCTTCCTCCACTTAGATGACGACATCAGTGTTGGATGTCTGGTTAGGATAAGTTACTCTGCCCACATGTCACCATCCCTTGGTCTCTCCCTCGAATGAATGTGGAGTCTGTCAAAGCTCAGAGGTCCCCTTAATCATCTCGTCTAGCAGCAGCAGAAAGGGTGGGGCGAGACATAGCATAGAGAAAGGCCTTGCCTCTTAAACCTCCACAGGACTCTTTTCCAAGCCCTGTCCACACTGGAAAAGACAGACAGGAAGAGGTTTGTGGGTAGACACATCTGGCAAGTTCAAACGGGACAGTCCACTGTCTCGGCAAACACAAAGGGACTAGTTCATCAGCAGTGTGTGTACAAGAACTATGGTGCAAGCAATACACACCATCCCTACTAGTCAGCTAGGTTGCAGGAACACTGCGTAACAAAAAAATACACTCACACTCACAGGCTTGCGAGCGGACTGAGCTAGCTGGGGTCGGGTAGACTTCAGACTCTGGCTTCTCACCCTGTTCCCCAGGTCCAGCTCTATTTTGTGCTTTTCTCTGTCTCCTGGATGTGTGACCCTTCCCTGGATGGGAAACTCCTGCTGACCATACAGCTTTGGTTCTCATAGAGCCATGGCTTACGAACTGAAATGCAGACCTGGAGGAATGAATTGGTGGTCAGGAGTGCTGCTTGCTGCTCCTCCAGAGGACCTGAGCTTGGAGCCCCAGTTTGAGGGTATCCGGCAGCCCCTGTTGACCTCCCTGAGCACCGTGTGCAAGGGCACACATGCACACATGGGTGCAGGGTCGGGGGCGAGAACGCGACGAAGCCTTCCATACTGTGACTCCCAGGTGAAATGTTCCCCCACGAGCTCATTTGTTTGATCTCTAGGTGCCCAGAGGATGGCACTGTTTGGTTGTGGAACCTTTGAGATGTAAGGCTTGTGTGCTGGGGCTGGGTCACTGGGGATGGACCTTTGAGAGTCAGAGCATGTTTTCTGTATGCCAGTCTCTGCTTCTTCCCTGCTGAGCTGTGATACCCACCTCAAGCTTCTGCTGCAGAGTCTAGATCCCTCCCAGAGCCATGAATTCTAGCCACCATGCACTGAAAGCTCCTGAAATTATGAGCCGAAGTAAAGCCTTCCTCCTGTGAGTGTCCTCTGTCAGGCATCGTTGCAGAGATGAGGCAAGCTGCTGACATGCTTGGTTGCATGTTATCTTTGAGTTGTCTTCCCAGGGTCATCCCCTGATACAGCCTTTGAGTTTCAACCATGGATGCCAGTTATTCCTCTGTAAATGCCCAGGTGTGTGCACGCACCTTTGTGTATGCTTGGGTGTATTGTGCATGTGTGTTTGCATGCATCTGTGTATGCATTTGCGCATGCACGAATGTATGTGTGTATGTGTGTGTAAGCATGGGTATGTATGTATGTACCTATGTGTGTCTGTATGCATTTGTGCATGCATGGGTGTTATGTGTGTGCATTCATGTGTGTATATGCATTTGTGTGTGAGTGTGCATGTGTGTGCATGCATGCATGTGTGAGTGTGTATGTGCATTTGTGCATGCATGGGTGTGTGTGCCTGTGTTTGCATTTGTGCATGCATGGGTGTTATGTGTGTGCATTCATGTGTGTATGCATTTGTGCATGAGTGTGTCTGTGTATGCATGCATGTATTGTGAGAGTATGTGCATTGTGCGTGCATGGGTGTTGGTGTATGTGCGTGTATGTGTGTATGTGTGTGTGCATTGTGCATGCATGGGTGTTATGTGTGTGCATTCATGTGTGTATGCATTTGTGCATGAGTGTGCCTGTGTGTGCATGCATGCATTGTGAGAGTGTGTGCATTGTGCACGCGTGGATGTGTTGTATATGTGCATGTATGTGTGTGTGTGTGTGTGTGTGCCTGTGTGTTTGCATCTGTGCATGCATGGGTGTTATGTGTGCATTCATGTGTGTATATGCATTTGTGCACGAGTGTGCATATGCATGCATGTGTGTGTATTCATGCATGGGTATGTATGTGCATGCACGCATGTATGTATGTGCATGTGGCCTGTGTATAGGAGTGTGTATGTATATCAAGGCCAGAGGTAGGCATCAGCTTCTGCCTCTGTCACTCCTCCATCTCATTTTAAATAGGGTCTCACACTAAACCTTGAGCTCACTTTCTAAGGTTGGCTGGCCAGTGAGTCCCAGGGATCCTCCTGCCTCTGCCTCTCCCAGCCCTGGGATTACAGATGTGCTCCCATGCTGTATCCAGCTATTTTACCCGGATGCTGGGGATCCAAACTCTGCTCCTCATGCTTGTGCAACAGGAACTGTCCCAGCTGAGCCATCTCCCTGACCCATCCCTGTAGACTCAGCTGCAGCTTTTCTAACCTTGCCCCACTGCCATGTTCCCATAGTGCCTCATCTCCACCTAAGTAGAAAACAGATTTTGTTAACAATGAAAAAA
The DNA here is from genome assembly GCF_011064425.1 of Rattus rattus. NCBI lineage: Eukaryota > Metazoa > Chordata > Mammalia > Rodentia > Muridae > Rattus > Rattus rattus. The sequence goes on from NC_046169.1 coordinate 34,986,107, forward strand.
AATCACACCCTCAGTGCTGCGTCCCACCCTCCCTGGTCATCACTTCTGTCATATCCAGTTCTGGCTGCGTGCTGGCTTCCTTACCAAACGCCATTCAGCATCCACGTAGCACGAGCACAGAGACATGGCAGACACACGGAGCCTGTGCCCTCATCAACTAATGACGTCAGCTCTCAGGAAACAGGAAGGGACAGAGAAAAGGGCTTCATGCTGCTCCAGGGGGCAGCGAGGACGGGACAGGATCAAATCACAGGGACACTGAGTACCCAGCAGTCGGTCCTGCTGTGAGTGGGAGAATGAGCATGAGTCATAGGCTCACCCATGCCACCAGGAGACAAAATGGCGACCTGCTGAGAAAGCTCCAAACGGAAGAGGGGACAACGTGGCTTCTGTTGTTGTGACTTTGAGTGATGTTGCTGCAGCAGGCACAGCACTCATATAATACAGGTTTAAGGAAACAAGGCTCAGGGGTTGGGGCCATAACTCAGTCAGTAGAGGGCTAGCCGTTCATACCGGGTTCCATCCCCCAGCAAACAAGACATAGGAGTGCACACCTATAACCCCAGCACTTTTGTGGTTGAGGCAGGAGGACCAGATGTTCAAGGTCATCCTTGGCTATGTAGAGAGTTTGAAGCCCACCCTGGGCTACACGAGACCCTCTCTCAGAAAAGAAACAAAGGCCCAGAAGTTTTCATTAACTTGTGCACAGCCACTAACAAAAGAGCCTTGAGCTTCCGACTCAGATGTCGCCGATTTTAACAGAAGCCTCAGAAGACCTCAGAGAAGCCAGAAAACCAGGCAAAGCTATGGGGTCGGGGGTGGGGAGCTCATGTGAGTTTGTAGGCTCACAGAACCACCCCATAACCCTCTTCCATAACCAATTTCTCTCTGGCTGACAAGCTAGCCTGTAGGCTCAAACCCTCTTCCCTGTCTTAACTCTGGTCTCCATGCATCTTATGCATGGCCACCCTGAAGCATTACATCATCTTAAGCCCGCCCCCGAAGCCCCAAAGGTCACTATAATGGCTTTGTTATTAAACAGGGGGTAGATGTGGGGAGGCTTCAGGAGGAGGCAGTGTATCCCGGTGTGCGGCACAGATGGCTGTGCCGGGCTGTCTGGCAATAAGGCTGTATAGCATGAGTCTGAATGTCACCTCTTCTCTTTGGAATTTATAAAACTGTGCTTGATGTAAAGTCAATTCCAAGAGAAGAGAAAACAGCCACGGGGGCAGGGGGAGACCAGATTTCTACTGATTTAAAGAAAACTGGGGGTCCTCAGAGACGCCATGACACAATGTGCCGATTTCCACATCAGTTAACTGTGTGGGCGTTGGCCTCGGTGCCGTTGAGAGTCAGGTCTCTGCTCTGGGGTTTCTCTGTGGCTAAGCAGAGTTAAACAGAGTTAAGTGATGTCTCCCACCCCGTTGCTGACCTGGAACCTTGGAACAAGATGAGGATCTTCGCCAGGGTCCTAGGTTAGGACAGGGTTTGCATCCAAGGATGGCCATCTTTGAGGCTGGGAGGGAACTGGCCAGCAGAGTGCTTGACCGGCACAGACAAACCATGGGACTTGGTCTCCAGAGCCACATAAACCAGGTGTGGTAGTTATAAACCTGCAAACTCAGCACCTAGGAGGCGGAGACAGGGGGGTCAAGGGTTCAAGATCAGGTTCAGCAAGTTTGAGGCCAATCCACGCTCCATAAGGGAAGAAACAATGTCCATTGTTCTAAGGGATACAAAAAGAATACACAGCGGGATTCCGGAGAAACAACGGAAGCAGAGACTGGGAGATGCTACCTGTGGTGTGTGAAGTGTCCCACTGTAGGCTCAGCCGTGTGAACGCTTTATCTCCAGCTGGTGGCGCTGTTTCAGGAGAACCTCCAAGAGATGGAACCTTGCAGGAGGACACGAGTTGCCTTGTGGAGAGGGGAAGTTGAGGGTTACGGACCTCCCAGCTTATGCTCCGGCCACTGTGTTTCCTGGTTCGCTCAGGTGTGAGAAGACTATGCCATATACTCCTTTTAGCCGCCATGCCTTCTCCACTGTGATAGATTGGAGTCCTCTACAGCCAGGAGCCAAAACTCAATCCTCCCTCCAGTGAGTGGCTTTTGCCGGGTGTTTTGTCAAGAGTGATTAACACCATGCCAAGGAGTGCCGGAAGCTAACAGAGGCTGGCAGAACCATGAAGGGTCCCTCCTGGAACCTGTGCCTGCAGAACCTCCACTGTTTTGAGGCAAGTTTTGTGGCCCTGGGAATCGACACAGACTTGACACAGGCAAGCCACTTCCCTTTACTTCCCTCTGCCTCTGTTTGTCCATTTTTAAATGGGTGTACATACTGACCATTTTATATTAACTCAATGCAGGCTAAAGCCATCTAAGAGGGGGGATCCTCAGTTGAGAAAACGCCTCCATAAGATCCAACTATAGCACATTTTCTTAGTGATTGATGGAGGAGGGTCCAGCCCATTGTGGGTGGGGCCCGCCCATTGTGGGTGGAGCCATGTCGGGACTGGTGGTCTTGGGTTCTGTAGGAAAGCAGGCTGAGCAAGCTATGGGGAGCAAGCCAGTAAGCAGCACCCCTCCATGGCCTCTGCATCAGCTCCTGCCTCCAGGTTCCTGCCCTGCTTCAGTTCCTACCCTCACTGCTTTTGATGGTGAACTGTTAAATGGAACTGTGAGAGAAATAAACCCTTTCTTCCCCAGGTTTCTTTTGGTCATGGTGCCTCATCATAGCTGGAGTAAAGTAATTCTAAGACAGTATACTAATAGTGTCTTCCCCCATAAGGTGCTGTGAAGAACTAGGAAGAGCTCATGCCTGGGGCAGCTACTGCTGTTAGTGATCTGATCCTTAGAGGCCCATCCCCTAGAAGGCTCATGACTGAAATACTCCATGCCTTGAGACAAAGGTCTAGGCAAGGAAAGAGCAGGGTTGATCTCTCAGGCTCCCATCCAGGCCTTCGAAGGTAGATGCTTGGGAGAGCAGAGTAAACCAGAACACCTGATTTCAGAAACCCAGAGACACAGAGGAGGCTGCAGAGGCAAAGAGAGGGAAGGCGAGTACCCTTCAGCCCTTCTAACAGGGCTGGGAGTCAGCTGTGCCTCTCCCCTAGCCTCCTCTTTAATTTGCTGCAAGAGGACCTCCCTTGCAAGTTGGTCATGAGTATAAAAGAAAATTATAGATGGGGAAAAAACACGTGTGTCCCATTTGGTAGTTTTCCTTCCTGTCCTTAATTGTTGATTCCTTTGCGTGCCTGGCATGTGAGAAGCATTCAGCGATGGTCTCCATCGTTTTTAATTTTGCAACTATTTTCAAGAGAGCTGGGGACATCCCTACAGATTTTAGACTCGTGGTGTAGAAAACCCCCTGCTTTCTCCTCTCCCTTGAGGAACCTGTCTTCAGAGGCTCTCCTCAGGATCCTCCAGCAGCATCTGTATTTGTAACTGTAAGGAGTGGGGGATAGAGTGGCAATTTTCCCACCCCAGCACCCTGGGGACACAAAAGACATCAGGAGCCATGGGACGGCATGCACCTCACAAGTGACCTCACACTTCTGTGGGAGCACAGGGCCTCCCAAGCCTTTGCTCCTTGGATTTCCAAGAAGGCAAAGCCAGGTCCCTCTTGTGGGTCCGTTTGGTCCACCCTCCCTCCCCAAAAGCATTTCCTGAGCATCTCTGTGTATCAAATGTCACGTTGTTCTCGACTCTGAAGAGACAAAGGGGGAAACAGATAGGGTCCCTCCCGCGATGTCTTATTAGCTAATTTTCTGTACAGAAAAATGCATCCTCTCAAACCATAAACAAGCACATGGAGGGGAAGTTTACTGAGACGATGGCTTTAGAGAGGTTTTTAGAATGGGATTTAGGGAAAGGAACAACCAGTAAGACAATTTTGGATTATAGCTGAAGAACATGGGTACGCATTGAGCAAACCCCAAGACGAGCGAGGAAAGGTGCCAAGCAGTGGGAACAGCCTGTGGAAAGACCCTGTGACTGTGACCGGGGTGGGGGTGGGGAGCTTCTGGTCAGCAAGGAATGAGATAAGACAAAGGGACATCGAAGCATCTTCTATGCCACGGGGAAAGGCAAACTGTTCCTAACGGAATCAGGCAAGCATGGGACATGGGGCTGAGGCTGACTCTCGAGGTAGCATCTGTTTACAAGGTGGGAGGGGCTCGTGGTAGCATCTGTTTACAAGGTGGGAGAGACTGTTCAGGCAAAGTCTCAGAAAGCAAGAGTGTTCTCTGCAGCCGTAGCTTAACTTGGACTCCAGTCTTGATATTTTCCTCATCCCTTTGACAAAAACATCCAACCAGCATCATCTTAAGGGAGGGTTCGCTCTGACGGCAATTTAAGAGATCTGGTCTATCCTGGCGAGGATGGTTGGCATCAGTGGGAGCCGACAGCTGTTCCCGGTTCATCTATAGTTCAAAAACAGTCAACAGGAAACAGAACCAGGCTAGGGAACTGCAAGTCCCGCCCACCATGACTCTCTTCCTCCACACAGGCTCTACTTCCTGAAGAATCTACAGACTTCCCCAACAGCGCCACCTGCTGCAGATCAGGTGTCTAAACACATGAGCCTATGAAGGATGGCTCCTATTCAAACCAGGTCTGTGTTGTCTCTTTCTGTATGAAGAAGGGGGAGTTAGACGGAGTTTGGAGGAAGAGGGTCAGAACAAGAGGCAGGGGGGTTCACCTGCATGACGCAGAACACACACTATTGTGTTACATATGAACAGCACAGTCCTCTTCCATATGTGGCTCTCTCTTTAATCTACAGAACGATTATTACCTCATCCCCACCTCGGTTGTCTTAGAGGAGAATCTGAGGCAATAAGAAGATGAATGACTGAGCTCTGAAGCACAGAGCCCCTAAGTTCTAAACTCCCAAGCCAGGATGTAAGCGTCCCTTTCTGCCCCTTCCATTACCATTCCTTGCTCACCAAGCTGGTTCCTCCCAGGCACGATAGTACATGAAGACTGTCCCCCACAAACTCAGAAGTCCAAGTCGCAGGAGGGATCTTTAAAAGAGTTGCTTCTGTATTTTCAAGTGCCAAAGGCACACATATTTATTTATTTATTTATTTATTCATTCATTCATTCATTCATTCATTTATTTATTTATTTATTTTGTATTGCATTTGCTGTTTTTCTGGGGCAGGGTGTGCATGCAGAAGTCAGACCACAGCTGTGGGAGCCAATTTTCTCACTCTGCCCCTTGATTCCTAGGGATTGAATTCAGATAGGTCATCACGTGTGACTATAAGCACCTCTACCCTCTATACCATATTTCTGGTCACTGTTCACTTTTTTAAGGTAATTTCTGACCTGTTGGTTATTCTCACATTGTGTGTGTGTGTGTGTGTGTGTGTGTGTGTGTGTGTGTGTGTGTGTGTGCCTCAGTCAGGGGTATGTGTGTAGTGTGCAGTGTGTAGTGTGTGTGTTTGTAGGGCTTCCTTTTTCCAGCCTCTCCTCGTGTGAATGTGTCTCCATTTTCCAGCCTTCCCTTTGTGTGTGTGTGTGTGTGTGTGTGTGCGCGCGCGCGTGTGTGTGCACGCACTTCCTCACTCACTTCTTAGCCTTATTTTTTTTAAGACAATCTCTGTCATTGAAGTATATGTGTGTGCATCTCCATTTTCCAGTCTTGTGTGTGCATGTGTGTGCGAGTGCATGTGTGTGTGTTTCCTCACTCACTTCTTGGCCTTATTTTTTCAAGGCAGTCTCTGTCATTGAACCTGGAACTCACCAGTTCAGCTAAACTGACACATAGCCAGTAGACCCCAGGAACCCTCTTGTCTCGTCCCCAGTACTGGCATTAAAGGCACACGCCTGGCTGTTATGTGGGTGCTGGGGAACTGAACTTATGTCTCCATGCTAACGAAGCAAGCACTTTCACCTCCCTAGCCCCTTAGTCGATATTATCTGTACTTCTTGAGCCCAATGTCCTTGTGCCGCTGAGAGGGACAGTAGAGCGTCTGCTCTGGGTTCCTAATGCAAGTCGCACAAAGATTCAGGTGCAGTTCCTGGCACACCGTCAGGGCACAGGCGGTGTTCCTACCGTCAGCACAAGCCGCAGCTCATCCTATTATTAGCAGGGACGCTTCAGACCTGGCTGGGCAGTGACCCTGTGCTTCCAGATGATAAATGGGCTGTCTGCAGCATCTTCCCCCACAAAAACAAGAGCCAAAGGAGGTCACAAGACAAGGCATTGAGCCATGTTGGAAAGCCCTCTCACACACATGCTTCGGAACAACAACAAATAAATTAACTGTTCCACTGTTGGCCAGTGTGGAGACGAGAAGTGAATTCGGGTTGTGAGGCAGCAGACAACCAGGTCTCCCCTGAGGTAGTCTGTGTGTCCCTCAATCTGATGGCATGGGGGCCACTTAGGCTCCCGCACTGTGAAAGGTCAAGTCCATGGTTACGTTTCCTTGATCACACATCTGTACCAGATACACGCTCATGTCTGCGTCCGTCCATATGTGGACGTGGTGGCAGTTAAACAGCACGGGGGCAAACTCTAATGTCACCTCCCGGTACCCACGTTTTACAGAGAACGATGGGGTTTCCTGAGCCATTTCCCAGACTGTCGAGTCAGGCCTGTAAGACCTCACACCCTCAGACCACTTTGCTCAGTGGCCCTGTTAAGTGTCAAAACCCTTGCCAGCTCTCAGGCCTGCCTATGCTGTCCCAGCCTTAACCTCACTGTTTGCCCTGCATCCATGAAGTCTCCCAGGGTTCAGTGTTGGCAGCCCAGAGCACAGACCCCTGGTGACAAGCAAGACATAGTTGGGCCAAGGACAACAGGTTTCACAGCCATGAATCCTGTGACACCAACATGCCCTGTCGCAGTTTATCTTCGAAAAACACAATCCAGGATCAGACGGGAGGGCGGCAGGCTCCTGGGATGGCTAAAGTTACCTTCCTGACATCCTCACTGGGCAATACCAACAGCCCACCCATCCATACTCTGCAGAATGGCCTGACCCAGAGACAGGACCCAGGAGTGTCACCATAGATAGGTCCTCAATCATCTGTCCCCAGCATAATCCACCCTTACCAGGTCCCCTCCTGACGATTGCCCTTTGGCTGTTCATCTCCCTCTGATTTGTTTCAGATGTGAGCCTATGATCTCAAAGCTCCGGTTTCAAAGCCGAGTGCATCAGCCCTTGGCCTTTTGGACCTCGGGCTCCATACCAAGTGGCCTTTCCCATGGACAGGTCCCCATCTCACGTCCCTGCACCGGTGCCAGTTTCCCAGGGGCTTTTATCTTCCTGACAGAAGGCCACCACAATCCATGATTCCAGAGAGAGGGGTGTGAGAGAGAGAACAAACTTCTGGTATGGATGGATTCATACTGAGGTGAGGGGATCCCCAGTGAACTGTCTTTAGGGGACCCTTGCTCAGGTGCACAGGTGGTGGCAGTACCCTCAAAACACCAGTGTCTGGTCATCATTTCCAGAGGCTCCCGGTACTGGCTCAGACAGACAAACTGGAGTTAGAACTTAAATGACGTATAGCTATTTTCTCCAAATTGGAAAAACAAAATAAACAACAAGAAAACCCTATTCTTCTAGAACAGTGGCCCTCAACCTGCCTAACACTGTGACCCTTTAATACAGTTCATGTCATGGTGACCCCCCCAACCATAAAAATTTT